>NW_020955740.1:50649-59961 GCF_003031625.1 Empidonax traillii | reverse complement strand
AGGTAAGACTTCGTTTACCTATGGCAACAGATACATTTTTGCAAGCTCAGTGAATCGCAACATATTCTGAATTTTTCAAAAGAAAATACTCCGGAAAAATTAGATAAACGTTGGAACTTATTTTAAATTTAGAATTCCAAAGACTAGTACATTTCATCTTTCACCAGACATGAAAAAAAGCTTTAGGTTTCAACTAGAACTTAAATATTAGCAAGAAGACAATTACCAGTTTAAAAAAATACATAAAACATTTCAAACAGAGCTTGGTTTTAGAAATACATAAAACAGTTAGAGAAATTATCTTAGTTTAAGCAAAATTCCATTTTTAATTAAAAACTGTAAAGTTTTACACATTGTTTATGACAGACCTCACAAAAAATAATTTTAGTTTAAATGTACACATATTCAGAAAGAAAAACTTTGAAATTTGTCCATTTTATTGCAGTCGCTGAATACAAGTCCTTGTTAAAACATTTTAATTTGGTATTTACTTAGGGTCTGCTTACCTTAAAATTCTTTAGTGCTTCATCTAAACTGCCATGATGATAAAGCATCATTCCTTTGAGCTGTAGCGTCTGAACATGATTTTGATTTAGCAGTAAAGCCTTCTGGAAGTTCTCTGTAGCAGCATCAAAGTTGCCAAGCTCTCTAGGTGATTCCATAAAGTCAAAAGTGAAAAATATAGAAGGCAACAATGACAACAAAATTAATTGTTAAAGATTGCTTTAATGTGTCCAAACGGGATATCATTAAAGAGAAACACAGTACTAATGGAAAATTTCTATAACAAAAGCAGTAATTTTGCAACTATTCTTCTGTGGTACTAACAGAACAGCTGCACAGAGTTTTTACTCCCAGAAATACGTACTCTGAAATACAACCCCACAAGACCACAAATCTTCACAATCCTCAGCAGACATAAAACTGTAAAAATACATATCTATGGCACTTCCTCAGAAACTAAAATAAATAAAACTTTCACAGAAAGCATTCTTGGAAAGTACTATCTTTGACAGGTCTTTTTAACTTCTAAATATAAACACTTTTAAAAAAATTTACTAACTACTTAATTGCTAATTAAGAAGAAAGTATATGGTGTTTGAAATCTGAAACTAACTAAAAATTTATTGACTAAAATTACTCCATGTGCAGGATAGCTGTACATGTAAACAGACAGTAAAAATAGTCTTGGAGAAACTGTCATGAGAAAATTAAAACAGAAATAGTACACAAATTATCTTCATTTCTTTTTAATCTAGCACACTGACTTTTTTAAGTTTAAGGTACAAAATTCTTTCCACATCAAATTATAACAGACAAAATTAATCCAAACAAGAGCAACACAAGAAAAAAAAAACCCCAACCCAAGATTTACTACTTTTAAATACATTTGCCAAACAGAATTTTTAGGCAGAATAGTGATTAACCACAGATCTTTGGTTCAACATAAATGCATGAACACTGAAGTCACTATATTTGAAGCAGGATTTAATTGGCAAAATGCTGTAACTCATATTTCACGGAAAGGCAAATAAGGCTAAAAATTGTCTACTTTCACTTAAAAACAATTCTTCAGAAGGTATTTTTACACATTGTATTTAAAATTTATTTGATGCAGAAGAAAGAGCATGAACTTAAGATGAAAGATTTTAGAAAGAAAGAAGAACTTGGCAATTGAAGTTAGCTGTGCCCCGGAGAAATGAGATTATTATTTCTGCCTGTTGTAAGACCATAGTGCTCATGAGGAAGTCATTCAGGATTATGGTAGTTACTCACTAGTTACAGTGTACTCAGCTATTAAAACAATACCCTATTCAGATTCTGGCTTCTCTAACTGCTGAGCCTATACAAGAGTCAGCAGTAACTGTGCTTTGTACATTAAGTTCTGAAAAAAATAAATTAAAAAAAAAAGTTAGTTTTTTTACACTGCTGCCTCCGTTATTTCCTGTGGATCAGAGAACTTTGGAGGCATGGGACACTGGGAGGGAATAAAAGCAACAAATTTTAGCAGATTAGATTAGGGATATTCTGGTTAAGTAACTTCTGGGTTGTAAAACAACAATGCAATGCAAAGTGAGATATTTTAAGGCTTGCTTTTTTTCTCTCCTTCAAAATAAAATATATTCAGATTAAGGTTTCTTGGGCACAGGGTAGAACAGCTGATCAACTAGAGAGGCAGTCCCATATCCAAAAAACAGAACAAAAAAGTTAAAGCATTTATTGGAAATGTAGGAACGTTCATCTTCCAGACTACGTTACTGACTATTATTTAGCTTGTACTTGAAAGTACTTGCAAACCACAATAAGTCTCACAGAAAAGCTCACGAGGAAATCAGAGGTTCTAGATTGTGTTTTGAACTTAGATACTGTGTAAAGTAAGGCACAAGTCCACAAAAAAACCATTTTCTTACTGAAAACTGCCATTTACCTAATCTTTGAGTCTGGGAGACTCAAAGAGATACAGGAGACTGAATTAAAAATACAAAGCAAAACTAGAAATTTATATTGAACATATCGTAACATAGCTATACCAACTGCAGGACCTACCAAATACACATTTGATTCTGCACAATTTTGTAACAAGCGTATAAAACTTTAAGAGTATGTTTTAAAGAACACAATTAGATAGAAATCTGACTTTAAAACTACTTCCAAATGCAATTACCTGTAGGCTTGCCCCAGACTTTTATACGCATCTATGAAGTCTGCTTTCTGC
The DNA here is from genome assembly GCF_003031625.1 of Empidonax traillii. Taxonomy (NCBI): domain Eukaryota; kingdom Metazoa; phylum Chordata; class Aves; order Passeriformes; family Tyrannidae; genus Empidonax; species Empidonax traillii. The sequence continues at coordinate 57,245 of NW_020955740.1, read as the reverse complement.
TTCAGAGCTTCTTTGAACGATTCAATGGCTTCCTACAGAAAGGGACCAACAGAATAATTTATCACTCACTACACTGATGAAATTTCAGCATCCTCAGTAATTCCTAGCCATGGATTTACAGTTATTCATCAAAACCTTTGGAAGGAACAAACAAGGCATAAATTTATAACGAAATCTACAGAGTAATCATCATATAAGAAAATAAATACTGAAACATCTTTTACAGTAATGACAGATTTAGCTGAAATTCCTTAGTCTAATATCCCATGGGAATGAGCAATTCTTTTAGCATTTTAATAGAATTCAGAGATGAAATCCCTTCAGAGTTTGCTTTCAAAGCTCCCTATGGCAAAGCAATCTCTTCTCACAGTGTGCCTTCTTAATTCATAATACACCTCTTTTTTTTTGGAGTCCAAAAGACTGCTTCAAATCTGTAGTCTGACTTAAATTGTTTCATTGTATTCTTTGTTATTTGCACAGTTAGCAAACACTCTAGAGGGATTACAGAGTAAGTGATCACCCTCACACAATAGCACATACTGTTGCTGTGAGGAATACAATGTAATAAAAATAAAAGCTAAAAATATATGGATATGGTTAAAGAAATCTTCTTCAAAGAATTTCATTATGAACTCAGCTTTTCAAACAGCACTGGTTATACAAACTGGTATACACAATACTGAGACTTAGAATTAAGGATGGAATAAAGCAACTACTTTATATTACTAAGGAATTCCTGAAAAGTATCTTGAAATCTAAAGTACAATAATTTAAATGCTATAAGGAAAGAATTGCTAGTATCTTCAAAGGAAAGAATTGCTAGTATCTTCAGTAGACTTAAAAATTCTTATTTAGAAAAACTATCAAATATATTTTGAGCACTACAATGTGCACAAAAATATCTATTGACCAAAAATGTTAAGACAATCACCTACCTCTTATTACTTATTAATTAACCAATAAATAATAATAACCTATTATTAATAGGCTCATGTCCTCTAGATAAGTTTTAAAACCAAGATGATTATTCCCAAAAGCAGTGACCCAAACCAATCTCATTTCACTCTGCCACCCTCACCCCAAATCTCAGTTTTCAGAGGATGTGTACAACTTTCCTTAAAGAAGAAGCCTAATCTGACTGGAACCTAAAGTATACCTGGGGATGAAAAGCCACTCAGTCATAATCTCTCTGAACTTGAATATTAGAGAGGGAAGATACTTCCTTTGAGGAAAGAAATTGGGGGGAAGGAGGTAATGCAGAAATGTGTTGATCTGCATATCAGAAAGAAGGAAACTTTGCTTCTATTTTGCAAATTGAGACAGTATTATTTTTTTCAGCTGTATTTTCACCATCACTTTCTGGGGTCTCTCTTGCCTACATCAAAAATCAGAAATTCAGACTGTTATTAGCAAGTAACTCATCTGACTGCAATAAGATACACATAGTAAGTTCAGTGACTGCCTGAAGTTCTCACAGCATACACTAAGAGCATGGAAAAAATACCAGCTTGGGTACTAAAAAAATGAGGAAGTAGACTGCTAAAAAAAAGGAATACAAAGAGCAGTGATTGCTTGTGAAAGACAGTGGGCTGAAACTCAGGAGTTTTGGGCTCTTTCAGGATTTCTTCATACAATTGTTAAAATCCCAAGCTATAAGCAGAGATTTAAAAAAAAAAAAAGCTTCCATTGTTGGAATTCACTGTTGGAATTTAGGAATCACACAGTTGCATCTTCACTTTTCAAACCAAGGATTTCACACAACTTATCTAATTACTCTCTCCTCTGAAAAATGGCAACAGTATCTGTTTTTGCAAGATACAACAGTATCTTGCTTTTACAAGCAAGAAAAAAGTACAATATTGCTATGTCTAAAACACAGAGAAGTTTTGAGTCATAAAATGGTGAAAAAGTAAAAAAGTATGGGAAGAACTTACTTCCCTTATGATTTTCAAAACTGAGGGAGCGCGTCTGTTCCCTCAGTTTAGATACCAGCATTCCAGAAACAATTTATAACCAAAATAAAGATGCATAAATGCAGGGCTCTTTATCAGCAGTTTCCCTGATTACCTTCTAGCTCATTCAAGGAGGAATTTATTTTTCCCTTCATCTCTTTCTCCTTCCCAAAACCTACAGAATCTCAATTTCATTTTGAAATTTTGAACATAACCATACAAATATTAGCAGAGGTTCTAAATACAAACATCTTTCAAAGCATTCCATAAACATGTCCGTTATCACTTATTTATCAACATCCAACTGGTCCAGTAAGACCAGCAGTATTTAAATGTCATATGATGAAGTATTACAGTCAGCAGTGGCACATTTTCATTTTGGTTGCACTCTTTTGCCTTAAGAAGTCTTCCTTTTGTGAGAGAAAATACATATATCAACACCTATAATATTTCTATTATTTTATGGAAGTAACTTCAAATAGAGGGTATTGTCCTACATGAACTATTATTTAATACAGCTTTACCTTCAAAAGTCCTCTGTGAAAAAAGGTTAAGCCTTTATAAAGCATAGCTATAGGCTGGTTCTTGTTCAGTTCCAACGAGTGCTGAAAATCATCATGGGCTGTTGCATAATCCTGCAATAAAGTAGATTTTAAATGACAGAGGAAATAAAGTGAAATACATGTTTTCAATTTCATAAAGCAAACTACAGAACTTTGTTTAACATACGAACTCAACCTCAGTGCTAAGCAGCAATGATTATCCTCCTAATCAGACCATCAAAGAATAAGAAATACACTTCCAACTTTTACAGGAAGTGCTATACAGAACATAGTAACATAAGTGAAAAAAATAGCTGGAAACACAGTGAAATCAGAAAAATCAAGAGGGAAAACAGCTATTTAGTATCTACACAATCTTTGAAGATAAAGTTTTACATTAAAGCATTAAAAACAACATTGTTATATTGTTCGGGGTTTTTTTAACTAATTAGGAAAGAATGTAACTGAAGTAACAAGTGGCACAAACAACAACAAAATAATCAACAACATCCCTGTAACTAAACCCAAACAGAATCCCCCAAATCCACTAACCTCAGATATGAAGTAAAGGGTACCTCTGTGCCTGTAGAGCCGTGCTGATGGTTGTAGCTGAATAGCTTTGGTGAGGTCAGATAATGCTTCACTGATTCGTCCCAGTGGAGACAATATCTAAGAGTATAAAACCATAACACAGTTTAGAACAAACAGAGCAAATAGATTTGTTTTAGAAATATGAAGATTATTCTTTTCCACATTCAGCTGTAGGAGTAACTGTATTTGCTAAAATAGGCTGGAAAGTTCCACTATAAATTTCAGTACTTATTGCTTTTAAACTCCCATCAGAGAAAAAATCTGGAAGCATGTTTCTCAAATATATCAATGTAAACGAACACCACCAATAACATTTGCAGAAACCTAGTATGCCCAATTAAAAACAAGATGGTCAAAACAAAATACTCCATTTCAAGCTATTTCAACATACTCAAATGAAAATGTAATCAAAATATTCTCACATATAGCTAATTTTGAAAAAACACTCCCCTCAATGAAAAATGGTATATTTTGCCATTATTTGAATGGCTTCCACATTTTTAGATTACACTAAAAATATTAAAATTGTGAATATTATGGCAGCTATTATTATACAGTATGCTGGCTTTAATATTATGCTTTTGATTTGTCTACCAAGCTGCATCTTGAAATCCATTTTCTGTAATTAATTTGCCAAAACAAAACTTGATTTTCAAAGTAAAAAAATATATGTGAATTTGAATGATATTTAACTTATATACACAAATATAGAACCAATGTATTTTGTTAAAAACACGTACTTTATAAGTTTGGCATTTTAACAACTAGTACTAATCATACAATTCCTAACGTGATGGTAGGTGCCAACAAAAAGGGGTCAACCAATATTTAAATTCATTTCCTATAAAAAAAAAAAACCAAACATGTATGACCTTGCTATACAGTATGTTAAAAGCTGAAAATTAAAACGTAATATATGCTATTCTGTTGGCTATAGTAACTCCATGTGGTCTGTGTTTTATTTTAAAAACATTCCACAAATTACAGTGAGAACAAATACGTATGTTTTAAAAAAAAAAAAAGGAGAAGTATTCACAGAAGAATGCAGAGAAGAGTTTTAGTCATTAAATCAGTGAAGAAATACTTGAAAATACTATATAACTGCAAATTCTCCAAAAGTCTGAAAAGTGACAAAAAATGCTCACTTCTGCTCGCTGTTCAAATACTTCAGGATGATCTGGTTCTAGACTAATCACTCGACTGAGCTCAAAAAGAGCAAGTTCAGCATTTTTCATATCCTGAAAAGAAGAAAAATGAACAAGGTCAACAACCGTGCATACTTACACTAATATACTCTCAAAATGAAGGACAACTAGATTGGCTAAGTTTCTGAAAGTGTATCAGTTTACATTAACATAAAGATGCAGTATTCTACAAACAGCTGAAAAATAACACCTATCTGCTACAAACAAGAAAAATAAACTTTGCCTGTACACATCTCCTTTGTGATGTACCTCTAATAATTTATTAACGTAACTGTGAATGAGCATTAGATTTATGGTTCCGTAAGTCCTTTTCTTGTCAGCAAAGCAGGCTCAAGCTCTCACATGAACTCCAACACACAGTTATACTCACACCCACCAGTGTTTTTGTCAGCACTATCTGTAACTTAATCTAAGTAGTACCGGTGGTTGATTCCATCAGCATCTTGCCTATCTAAATTTTTATATTTTCCTCAATAAATTGTAGGATGAAAGCAGTTACTTAATTAGAAAAAAGTCCAAGTGGTTATATAACAAGTTCTGTATCAGATTTCATTGATCTTTTTCTCTTTTTTCAGAAATTTTGCATATGCTTAACATCATCTTTGTGTCTTGAAAGTGTCACTCACAAAAACTTTTATGAAGTGAAACTCTGTCAACATCATGGAAGTAGGACAGCATGAAGACTCTGTGGTGTACTTATCAAGTTCTAATCAGTCTATCTACTCCTGTTACAGGCTTTCTTACAGTTTAGATTCAATTAATTCAGTCAGATATTAATTTGAATTATTATCTACTTACATGTAGTCCTTTTTTTCCATATGCTATCCCTCGTCCATAAATTGCACTAACCAGCTCCGGTTCTTCCTGTTAAGATTTAAAACAATAAAATATTCAGTTGTGGTTTGGGGGTTTTTTTGTTTGTTTGGGTTTTTTTGTTGTTGACATTGTTTTTTGGTGTTTTTTTTTTTTAAAGCTATCTTTCTTCAATACATATTTAATTCTAGCTGATCCAATGTAGTAAGCAATGAACAATCACAGTTGCCAGGCAAAAAAATTGTATTACAGTCCATACTTTCATATGTTCACAATTTCAAATTCAATTTAATGGAATTATTCTGGAGTATTTGTCTGATAAAAAAGCAAACCAGAGTGCAGTTATAGTATAGTGCTGGTGACCACCTGCCAGAAGATATGTACACAAACTTCATTAGTTGTAACCTCACTGATAATTATATAACTTGTCTAATGTCACTGAACTGATAACAACCATATAATTCAGCCATTCAAAGCTTATTTTGTATGTAATTTGAATTTGAGATTTAAAATTTGGACACAGGATATTGTGACATCCTGATGAAACTTGTATTCACCTAAAAGCAGAGGTATTCTTTCAAAATAGTTCTGCAAAATTCAAGCCAACCTGCCTTGAATTAGATTTAAGTTCATGACTTTCCTACTTGGGCACTTAAGGGGGGGATGCATCTTACAAAGTGAATCTACTTCTTGGTCAATGCTATTTACTCCAACCACAGTTTCCCACTCAAATTTCAAGAACTACACTGCAAAACTGTTTTCTCAACAGAACAATGCCTATGCAGTCAGCTTCCCTGAAAACCAGTTGGGAATCACACCATCTTCTCACCTGCAACCAACACAACTGCACAACAAAAATTTATAGCACTGGTCTGGTCTTATTTAACTGGGACAACTGCCAAGAAACAAACTCTTTCCCAGGAAACAAACTTCTTCACTGACAAAACCACAGAATACATGACACACCAATGCTGGTAGCTTGGCAGACATGAGTTGATTCCAAGTCTACACTTGCCAACACCAACATCAGGTAACTTCCTACTTCTAACACCATGGCTAAGCAAAGCTGTTTTATTATTAAAGGTTCTAATACTCACTTCATATGTGTTTAAAATTGCCTTATGGAAGACAGAGTGAACAATCATAGCCACATCACAGCCTTTCAGGCATACTATGACCATGATAATAATTTAAAATGAGATGTGTGCATTGCAGAGGTCCTCTATTAGATACACACTTCTTACAATATCTTGCTATGGTCACTGTATCTTGCTTATCTTCATATTAAGTTTCCCTCTGAATTAAGACAGGAAACAATATGTAAATCCAGTGATGTTGGAAGTAGGATTTTCTCAAAAAAAAATCCTCATATTAAAACCAAATCAGAGATCACCGAACACCTGTATCAAACAATGAAACGAACAAAACCAAAAGCAAACAAAAAATAAATTCCCAGCAATAATTCCATTAAATTGCCACACTTCCAGTCAATT
>NW_020955740.1:48521-50547 GCF_003031625.1 Empidonax traillii | reverse complement strand
CAATATGTAAATCCAGTGATGTTGGAAGTAGGATTTTCTCAAAAAAAAATCCTCATATTAAAACCAAATCAGAGATCACCGAACACCTGTATCAAACAATGAAACGAACAAAACCAAAAGCAAACAAAAAATAAATTCCCAGCAATAATTCCATTAAATTGCCACACTTCCAGTCAATTTAAGTATGAGGCATATGACACTTTAGAAGAAACACATAGTATAATTTGCAGTATTGCTTTCAGCTTGCATTTGTGTACTTCACCCAGTTTAGATAAAAACAGGGACATGCTTCTGGCAGTCTCAGGTTTTTAGTCGTAAAAATACAGTATATCAGCTTTATATTTGAGGCTTATAAACCGTTGGGGTTGGTTTTGTTTTAAAAGTGACTTCCTCCTACTTAACTGCACTGGATATTGAATTCTTTATCTTGAAAAAAGAACTTCAAGATTTTATCAGGAAAAAACCCACAATGTTGAAGTATCATAGAATCACAGAATCATAGAATAGATTGGGTTGGAAAAGACCTCCAAGATCATCAAGTCCAACCCCTGATCCAACTCCAATTACTATATATGGCACTAAGGGCCACATCCAATCTCTGCTTAAAAACCTCCAGGGATGGTGAATCCACCACCTCTCTGGGTAGGCTGTTCCAATGCCTGATTACCCTCTCTGTAAAGAATTTCTTCCTAACATCTAACCTAAACGTCCCCTGGCAGAGCTTGAGCCCATGTCCTCTTGTCCTATTGTTGGTTGCCTGGGAGAAGTTATGTTTTATGTATATTTTAAACTAATCAAATGCTTACCAGTGAAGAGGGATAAACCCATCGTACAAAATCATTTATCAACATGAAAGCAATGCATTACTTGCCACACACACTGTCAGGTTTTTTTTCTGACAGATGTTACTGGTAACATGCTGTTACCCCAAAAAAATCCACATTAAAATATCTTAGCCTACAGATTAAGAGGACAATCTAAGGAACCTGAGCTTTGCAGAGGTCAGGTTGCTGAAAACACATGACTTTTTTTTTTTCAAAGTGACATAAAAACTTTATTCCTACAGATGAGAAAAATACTTACCAAATAACCAAGATACTGATCACCCAGTTCTAAGAGTATGTTTGGATGGGAAAAAAAATGAACAAATACTAGAATAATTACTCTCATTTAAAAATCCTTAACTGAATATTTGTTTTAGTAAAAGCCCTATGTTGCAATGGATAATTTCATAAAGTTATTTTTTAGGAGTCCAAACACAAAACTTACCTGCAGCATTGTTGAAAAATGTCGTATAGCTTCATCATACAAGCCGTTGCCAATCAACACGTAAGCAATTGCTAACAAAACATTACAAAAGTAAATAAAACAGAAAAAAAAATCTGTCTTTGTTTTCAATATATTTTACAGTGGTTGTATTTCATAGAAGTTCTACACTGCACTGAAGATTAAAGTAGTCAGAGGATTCCTGAACTCCACCAAAATTATATGACTTCCCTTAACCATCACATAGTAGTCATTAATTACTCAATTCACACTGTCCTCTTCAGAATTGTTTCGGGGTTTTGTGGCTTTATTCTCCTTTTTACAGGTTTTTCAGGAAAGGGTCTGTGTTTGCTACCAAAGTACTTAGGATCAGGAAAGGTACCATGGCTCCAATTCAGTAGCCAATTCATGTTTTCTCAATTAAAAGTGAGCCTGGCTATCACTAAGGTTTTTTTTTGATAATTCCATTAGAGAACTTCCCCTTGTTTATAAACATTTCGCTAAACCTTATTAGCTCATCCTAAGTTTTTCCTTCATTTGAATCAACTAGAAATACCTCAAGTAAACTGATTTCATTATTTATAAAAATGAGACTGAAAAACTACAGTCTCTACCTATGTTATAATTATGAAATGCTTTAAAGGTCTTGCATATCCACCCACTTTGAAGCAGAAGTCAAGTGTTTGAAACAGAAACAGACCACTGTTTTAGAAACATGTTCCTGTAATCTCCACAAGATACAAAAATACAGTCAAATCAC
>NW_020955740.1:10992-48273 GCF_003031625.1 Empidonax traillii | reverse complement strand
TTAGCTCATCCTAAGTTTTTCCTTCATTTGAATTAACTAGAAATACCTCAAGTAAACTGACTTCATTATTTATAAAAATGAGACTGAAAAACTACAGTCTCTACCTATGTTATAATTATGAAATGCTTTAAAGGTCTTGCATATCCACCCACTTTGAAGCAGAAGTCAAGTGTTTGAAACAGAAACAGACCACTGTTTTAGAAACATGTTCCTGTAATCTCCACAAGATACAAAAATACAGTCAAATCACAAGACTGGAAAGCTGCGGTTGTGCTTTCCTGACTGAAGTTCAGTTCTGACAGCTGAGTATCTCAAGATTGTTTCATTTTGCATGTTTTAATCTCTTGCAGTTCTTAACTCTGGACTAAGCTTTGTCTACACTGCCCACAAAATCCAAGTATCTTGAAGACCAGAGCTATGAAAAGAGAACTTTTCCCCAGGCACTTTGTTCAAACAGCTGGCAGTCGAACTAATAACAGGGATTCACCTTTCCCATTAATTAATAATGCGTTTTAGCAATCATCCAAAGAACGGAAGAGGCACCTATTCATGTAATTATTTGTTCAAACATGAGAAGAGACAAATAAGTAAATTAGAATAAAGGTATTTTTAATAGGACACAGACACTTCCCTGTGTAATGTATTTAATTCTAGCTTGTCACATTCTCAGAGCATTTCTATTATGCAGAAGGAAATATTCGTGTGAAATATAAACTCTTTCCTCGATACATAAAAAGCTTTACTTGGTACAAATACACAGCATTGCCAAAAGAGGGAAAAAAACTGGCAGAGCGAAGAACAGGTTGAAGAGCTCTTGAATTTTCCTCATTTCATTCTCCTCCGAGACTATCCAGTTATTAGTATCATCTTAGGGTTTCAATCCCAGAACACAGAAAAGCTGGCATGTAGAATACAATCAACTCAAAAAAGTGGAAGAAGCAAGATAAAGTAGACTCATATTGTCACTCAATTGTCCTGCTCATAATTACTCGATTTTGTTTATCCAAGACACTCAGCAAAATGCAGGAGGTCATAAATTATGTAAAACTATGGCAAGTGGTTGGCAGTTAGTAGCTGATACAGTATCAGCTTCTTTTTTGTCTTTCTGATTTTTTTCATCTTTAAATAAATATCACAAAAATGCAAGTAAGTACAGTATTATGAAAAATCAAGGGGTTAAAAATGGTCAATTAGCCAAAGTATTTGGCTACCAACATTGCTTCAGAATGCTCCATACGTTTTCACTACTTTTTCTCAGAACAGTTAGAAGTAACACGCACAAAGAAGGACCCAGGTTCCACTACGACATACTTGGAATAAAGTGGGTAGGTAGGTGCCAGCCTACATGCCAAACATGAGGACAGAGACCTTCTGGCATAGTCTTCCAAGTCTACAGAACAGTTGCTAAAAGCATCAGATATTTTCAGCTGAACAGAAGTTTGGTGTTCCTTGCAGGATTCTATGAATGTACTTAGGTACAAGAGGAATATGAAAAGAGATTAAGCCCTCAAATTTTTCTGCATAAATCTGTGAAGGCAGAAATTATGTCAGGAAAAAAACTACTTATTTGTTTTTAATTCATTAGACAGGAATAAAGTCTCCCTTCCCTCTTACATAAAAGACTGTCTGCTGCCTTCCTTGACATACATTCTCAACAATCTTTATGCTGCCTCACAATACCTCTGCTTCCTACACAGGATACCAGTTTGGAGAAGCAGTGCAAGTAACTCCTTCTGTAAGTCCTTTGAGAAAAGTATTTCCTGTCGCTTTATTTGACATCTCCTTTTTTTACGCTAATTGTGCTTTAAAAACAAATGTCAGGTACCAGCTAGGACATAATTCAAAAAGCCTTTCTGCTGCCTATAAGTGTTGATAGGTAGAACATGCGGAGAGGGGAAGACAGATTCAAGATCTATGTTTGATAAAAAGCACATTGCATTGGTAAAATTTTCTGGATGTTTGAATAGTTTCAGTCATCAATAACAACAGTAAAAGGAAAGCAGGAACTAGATGAGTCTGTTTAAAAAGATTTAATCAAAATGCTTTTTGAACATCTGCTTAAGCACACAAGGTGAAAAATTCTATTGCACAAAGCAGGAAAGACTTTTAGCACGATAAGTATTTTCTTTGTACGACCAAGGAAAACTCACTTATTTTCAGACTTATTGGAACACTTAAAAGTTAATGCATCTATAATGAATAATCAGTTTATTTTAAAAATGTTGTACTAATAATTAGCACATCATTCACTTGCACAAACCTTATATAAGGCATCTTACCCAATTCTTCATTTGTGTTGTCATTATCAGTAGCAAAAGGAAATCGTTTTTGCTCTGCAAGCAACTTCGCTTGGCTCTGTAAAACATCATGTTTTTTAAGTGTTCAGTAAACAACAATAGAGAATTTAACAGAAAATCCATGTATTAAATCCTTAAGAGAATGCCTTAAATGGCAAAGCCAACACTAATGTGGTTGCATTAACGTAACAATACAAATTCATTCCTAGTCTACCACAGGGAGAGAAACTACTCTTCAATCAGATGCTGCTGTTTTCTTCTCTATCATAAGGCTAACCAAACCTTTCAGATGAAAGAACATTGTCAATATTTTACCAGTGGCTGATGTTTCTGTATTACATCTGCTTAATGTGAAGTTTTGGAAGTCTTTCTAAGTCACATGCTATTTCATATGAAAGTTTATACTCTTTACCCCATTAATTATTTCTTTATCTCCTCCAAAAGAAAGGATACTGCAGAATAGTAAAACACTAAAAATAAACACTGAAAAGAATACCACTCCATCAATATAGAAAAATGTAACTTCAGAATGCCATCCTAAAAAGTCTGTCCTTTTAACAATTACTTTCTATCAGTTATAGACTTGGTTCAGCCAATGCTAGCCTCATCTAGGACATCTGTTCCCTAAATAATGCACCTACAGAAACCAATACTGTTAAAGACAAGCCCTCAGAAATACAGAATTACTCTACTCTGCTCATTTTCACAAGTATTTTCCACAGACACTTGTAAATCTACAGAGTAGTTTATGTGTGTGTTAAAAAAATAAAAAATATTAATTTCAATAATAGGTCTTTAAAACTGTTTTAGGAAAGAAGAAGGGGGAAAAAAAAAACCTTCTCTCTCTGTTCTGTTCTCTTCTTTCGCTTTAACTAAATAGCTCATTTCCTCTACTGTCTCCTTTTCAGGCTTATTTGCCTGTCCAATCAAAAGTACCCATGCTACTTGTGTCCACAAAACATTTATTTCACTTATCTACAAAGTGCAAAAGTAACTGGTCCAATCCCATTTCACAGTTTCTGCCCTGTGCATCTAACAACGTTAAGAAAGTTTGGTCTGCTCTAAAAACTTGAGTAATTTGGAGGGTATGAATGATTAGCAAATGGATTTTACAAACTTTGTTTTTACTGCAATAAAAGGTAATAAATTGAGTTCTACATTATACTATAACACTCTGCAAATTGTTACTCCACCTACTGCTGCACTGCTACAGCAACAGAAAGAAAAAGTTCTTCTCCTTTTAGAAAAAAAATAATTAACAATGAGCACAAGAATTAATAGCGTTCGAGAGGTATAGCAACAAGTAAAATAAATCTACGTTGCAGTCCATACGCATTTACAAATCACACACCTTGAAACACAACCTTTTTATATCATCAATGGCTTCAGGTAATTTCCAGAAACTCTAATTCAGAAAGTGACCTTTAACACTTAATTCTGCAAAACATTACTGTTCTATAATTGTCCTAACATTAGGAAAAAAACCCACAACATTTTTACTACAATATATCCTCTTCCTTGGTAGATTCACAGAAAGAGGTCTGCGCTTCTTTGTCTGCAGACAAAGACATAGCATGATTCCACCCTGGGTACTGGAAAATAAGCTACAAGTGGTGGAATCTGGCATTACAATAATTTTCTATGGATTATAGGCATATACACTTCACTGCTTTAGAAAGAATTGCTGGTGCTGTTGGACTAGACTAGACAGAAGATCTGGCCAATATCTGATGAAGTAATGTCTAAGGAGAATATTCAAATTAAGTAATTGGCTTGGTGGATTTGCAGTAGAGTAGTTTTATTTCCAAATGCTACCTCTGGAGAAGTTGCTTCCAATTATAATTTTGTTTCCACGCTCCCCCATAGCCAATAATTCCTACAAATTTGCCAAGGCTTATTTGTATATTCATATGGGAGTTATTTCAAAATTTTCAATACCTCTGACTTTAATGGACTGAAAAAGTAACATCAAACCTGTGTTCTGACGTAGACTGAAGATTATATTTGTCCAAGATCAAAAGGCTAACAGTAGTGTTGCAAGAAAACTCAAATTACAAGATAATCCTCTTGAAGTCTCTCTATCAAGAAATGTTCTTCTTCTGTTAGAATATTCCCTACATGCCATGTCTGCATTACATTTACAGAAATATGGCCTGAAGCCTCTAACTCTCATCTTTGCACAATGTTATTTCTGCAGCAATTGCAAGTCATTACTCCTGCTCTTATACATACTTTGCGGTAAAACTCAGGAAGGTAATCTGGGTAAAAACTAATGCACCTTCCCCTATTTCAAGCATAGTCCCTGCAACCCTAAAAGCAACAAATTAATCAGTTGACTAATTGAGGTGAAGGTTAGCTTTCAGTGAAAACATCAGCCTCAATTAGTTGACTGCCCTACAGACTCATGATGGAGCACTACAAAGTAATACTTTTATGGGCAACGTGAGTTCATTCATACTGAAGCCTTTTGGGCGCCTACACCTACTGATTAATAGATTGTATGCATAGTTACTTCCCTGAACTTCGTTCTAACTGCTTAAGCAGCAAAAGCGATCTGCAACTTCAATAATCTATTAAAATTGTTCTGTACATTATGTTCTTGATAGCATACCAGAATTTTCTCTGTGTTCAGAGAAAGCACGGATTCACAAGACGATGACCCTCCTATGTCACAATCCGATTCATGGAAGTGCAAAAACGATGAATCTGGAGGTAAAGAGAGAAAATACCTTTAGGAACACCTTACATGTGTGTTTTATTATCACATCTCACATCTCATGTTCAGCTGAACAGCTTCCCCACTGGGCACTCCACAGGGCAGAATTTTCATGGAGTGCTTTCTGCTCACAGCACTACATCCACACAGCCAGGGTAGCAATAGTTTACATGACTGCTTTTATATAGTTAGTTTTATGCCTACTTATGCTTGTTTTTGGCTAAAAACAAATTAAAAAAAAAAAAGGTGCTAAAAAAGGGGGTGGAGGTAAAAAAAGGAGGAAGTTGGAAGCAAATATCAAAACTTTGGGGCAGACACGTCTCGTTTTAGCATTATGATTCCATTCTCTCACCCAAGAAATAACAAATAAAATTATCATTCCAATCCCAGACAGGAAAATAAATGGAATGGACCATACAGAGGCAGGGAAAGAGCTGCTGTTGGAGATCCAAGAAACAGAGATATAAAGACTGTGAAAAGCCGCCAGAATAGCAAACTGTAATTGACTGACCATACACAAAAGTTCCCATGGGTATGCCAAGAAGGGCATTACAAAAAGGGTAGGATTGATTCGAATCTATAAAAAGTCTAACACAGCTTGTCGAGAAAAAGTTTAAGACACCAAATAAACAAGTAACAACAAAAATAAAAAATTCTCCCAGACTGACACACTATAGAAGTTACTATTTCTTCTATATGGTGCTTTAATTGCAAAATTGATATCTCTAAATCTTCAGGTCCTAAAGCTTCTATTATCTTGAAATATTTCAAGAGTAAATAAGAAAAAGCAGATATAAAGTATTATCTCTTTGAATCCAGGTCACAAATATCAAATTTTATCATCTCCCCTAATGTCTGTAAATATAAGCTCGACGCTAAGTTTGAAAGGCTGGGGGCCAGTGAGCTCTTTGACTTAAGGATTGCAGTTAGTTAATTCCCTGCTTCTCACAATCACAGAGCTAAAAGAGAAAAAGAAACTTACAAAGAAAAGTCAAAACAGCATCTAAAATAATTTCCTGTAAATAGGGACTTGGAGCTATGTTGAGTCAAAAATGATAACCAGTTTTACAACATCATTAAGAGTGCTAAAAAGCAGAAGGTCAAAGTATAAAGTCAGAAAATCCGATAGTTGCCAAAAAGACTCCAGGTTTCAACACTGTCCTTTGTTCTTCACGTTGGCCAAACCCTCCTGTGCCATGGCAGTGTTATTAACGTTACTTTTTCTGTGTTGGTGCTTGTAAATCAGTGACAGGAGTTTTGGCTGCAGACTCACAGAGCAATTTTCACTTCAGAAACCAAAACAAAGAGGTGCAGGTGTGGCCTACCTCCAGAATAGTTTTCTGCACAGAAGCAAAAATTCAGTGAAGGAATTTTTAAATAAGGTGGCAGGGAATAAGAACAGCCTACCTGTTATAAGCTATAGCGCAGAAAGGACTCCTAGTATCTTGCAATTTTGGGGGCAACAAACTGCTTTACTCACAGGGAAGAATGGATCTGCCTTTGTCTACAAGTCAGATACAATCAAAACTGTACCATATTATTAACTTTATGAAAAACAAAAAACATCAACCAAAGAAATTACCCTGGACCTTGTAGTAGGCTACAAGAAAAAGTACTTGAGACAAAAAGAATCTCAGCTTCTGTGAAAGTTGTACTAAAACAAAGACCAAGAGCTTAAAGGGATTTTTCAAAGAGCAATTTATTTAGTCATGCTATTTAAACAGCAAGAAGTGAATTGGTATACAGCTATTTCAAGATAAGTATATAGTTCTGTAATTAAGGACAATCTTATTACCAGTGCATGTGAAGTACCTGAGGTACCTGATGATTTCAGTGGAATTCCTGGTATCAATCCCAGTTACACTGATCTCTTTAAAACAACATCCGCCATTAAATCAAAATCTAATCTTCCATATATACCTCTGAAGGAGTATCCTGAGTCAATCATTCACGTCAAGTCTACTAACAGATGTAACCAAGTGCTTTGCCATTTATTAACTTGTATGGTGTACAGATTTTGATCTCAGCACTGGGTGAAAGTCTTCTTGGATTTATGCTCAAACTTGAATAACGTGTAGCAATGGTTATCCGAGATAACTTTCACAATCTGATTCAGTGTTTACATACTGTGGTTCTCAGCCACTGCTGCCACCCACACCCCCCCAAAAAAACCAGTGATAAAAACTAACCAAAGAACTATATAATGTGAAGACAAAAATACACACACAAAGCGGGGGGGGGGGGGGTGAGGAGGGGAGAAGAAAAAGCACAGATGCAGCAAACACATAACAAGGTATTTCTACAAAGTCTGTAATTCAAGTGGATTACACTAGTTGTGTATTAATTCTTAAGGACCACAAGAACTGCTGATGTGAGCACAGGCTTTATGAAGTAAAGAGGGGGAAAATCACAAAACTCTCCTGACAGCTAAGAAGTCATGACACATTACTGATTATTCTCCTATAAATATAGTGTCTACATTCCAATGAACTGATAAATCTTTTTCTTCACCTGTACTATGTGTACACTGTGATTCAGACTGGCATTTTTTATGGTCCATTCAGACCATGCTCACAATCAATGATCACAAGAGATTAAGCCATATGCTCCTGATGCAAAAGATATTGAAGCACACAAAAATAGTTTTAACTGTGCCTGTATTACAAGCCATCAATTAACTTGAAAAAGACCAGAAGGCCTGCTACTCGAACTTCTCATAAACAGAAGCATCCAGTTCACCAGCAAAGTACACGTAACTGTAGCTGAAAACAATTCAAGCCACATCCAACTCACAGAACCACAGAATTCTTAAGGTTGGAAGGGACCTCTGAGGATCATTTAGTCCAACCCTTCTGCCAAGGCAGGGTCACCTAGAGCAGGTGACACAGGACAAGTCTGGGTGGGCTTTGAATGTCTCCAGACAGGGAGAACCCATGACCTCCCAGGGCAGCCTGTTCCAGTGCTCTGCCACCCTCAACGTAAAGAAGTTCTTCTTCATATTGAGGTGGAACTTCTGGTGTTTTAGTTCATGGCCATTCCTTCTCGTCTTGCTGCCGGGCACCACTGAAAAGAGCCTGGCACCATCCTCTTGGCACCCACCTTTGGGATATTTAAATGCATAAATGAGATTCCCTCTCAGTTTTCTCTTCTCTAGACTAAATAGGCCCAGCTTCCTCAGTGTCTCCTAAGTGAGATGTTCCAGACCCCTTATCATCTTTGTGGGCCTCCAGCGCACCCTCTCCAGCAGCTCCTTGTCTTTCTTGTGCTAAGAAACTCAGCGAGCACAAGGTGCTGGCAAGTCCCCACACTCCTGAGGGCAGGGATTACAAAGCAGGCAGAGTCCAGCTGCCAGGCTCGGGACATGACTGGGGCAGCGGGAATCCTCCCGTAGGGTACCACACGCCGTACGGCTTCTCCGTGCAAGGGGCGAGAGCTTTCCCTGTGCCCGGCGCCGCAGCCGCCGCTCCGCGCTGCTCGGGGGTGCCGCTCGCACGGCAGATGCCCCGGGATGAGTCAGCTCAGCGGCAGCGGCACGCACAGCCGAGGGGCCGCCGGAACCCCGCACCGCCCCAGGCTCAACACCACCACCACCATCACCATCACCGCCGCCCCCCGCCGCCGGTCCTGTGGCCCCGCCACCGCCGCCCCGGCGCTGCGGGCGGGCGGTCACCGCGGCGACGCCCCCGACTCACCGCACTCGGCCGAGTACTGGTCCACCCACTCGCCCGCGGGGCCGTGGCGCTGGCGGTGCCGCTCCTGCTGGAGCAGGGACAGCGGTGCGTATCGCTCGGTGAGGGCGAGCGCGGTCCGGGCCAGTAGGGCCAGCAGCGCACACAGACCCCACGCCGCACTGCCGGCAGGTGCCATCTTCGCAGCGCGCATGCGCGCCGCCGCCGCTGAGGACACGGGGCGCCCCCGCTGCCCCTCCCGCGGAGCCGCCGCCGCGCTGCCCCCTGGGACATGGAGTTCTCTGCTGGAGAGCCCCGGCCGGTGGTGGCGGCGAGAGAACTACAACTCCCCGAATGCAGGGCAGCGCGGTCCGGCTCGGCCGCGCCCCCGAACGCGGAAGCGAGGCTGCGGTTTTGGGAGCGCCGAGAGGGCCGGGGGGTGGTGTCGCGCGCCATGGCGGCGCCGGGCGCCTACCGCTGCATCGAGTGCAACGGGGAGGCGGCGGAGCTGTATCGGGACTACCGGCGCGGGGTGCTCCGCATCTCCATCTGCGTGAGTCGGCTCACGCCCGCGGCGGCGGGCAGTGGGCGAGGGCGGCGGGAAGGGGAGGGAAGGATGCACGTGGGAAGCTCCGAGGCTCGCTGGGGTCCGCTGGGGCGCCCCCTGGTGGCGGGGGTGTGGCTGTTTTCCCTGGATCCAGGTGTCTTATGAGGAAAGGCTGAGAGAGCTGGGCCTGTTCAGCCTCGAGAAGAGATGAATGAGAGGGGACCTCATCAGTGTGTATAAGTATCTAAAGAAGTGGTGCCAAGAAGATGGAGCCAGGCTCTTCTCGGTGGTGCCAAGCAATAGAACAAGAGGCAGTGGGCAGAAACTGATGCACCGGAAATTCCACCTGGTTGTGAGGAAGAACTTCTTCACTGTGCAGGTGACCAAGCACTGGAACAGATTGTCCAGAGAGGTTGTGGCATCTCCCTCATTAAAGATATTTAGAAACCATCTGGATTCAATCCTGTAGCATGTGCTCTAGGATGACCCTGCTGGAGCAGGGAGGTTGGACCAGATGATGCACTGTGGTCCCTTTCAACCTGACCCATTCTGTGATTCTGTAGGACTTACACCTGTCCTGCTTCCCAGTGTCATTTCCTGCAGTTCCTCGAGGGCACCTGAATGGTAGTGCTGCCCCGACTGTCCTGTGCTCTTCTGTACAGAGCGTGCAGTGGGTCTGCTGCTGTTTGTGCTTGGCCTGGCTCTTGCTGAAGGACGAATGTGAGCGTGGCTTCACGGTTGGACATAGTTGCCATGCCACTGTACCTAAATGTCAGGGACTGAGTGATGATTATTCGAAGGAAACTGGGAATCCTGGTCCATGGCAAGTTGAACGTGAGTCAGCAGTGCCCCAGCAGCCAGGAGGGCCAGCTGTGTCCAATCCTGGTCCATGGCAAGTTGAACGTGAGTCAGCAGTGCCCCAGCAGCCAGGAGGGCCAGCTGTGTCCTGGGGGACATCAGGCAAAGCATCGCCAGCCGGTCGAGGGAGGGGATTGTCCCACTCTGCTGTGCACTGGGGTGGCCTCACCTTGAATATTGTGTGCAGTTTTGGGCACCACAATATAAGAAAGATATAAAGCTATTAGAGAGTGTCCAAAGGAGGGCAATGAAGATGGTGAAAGATCTGGAGAGGATACTTTATTGCAGTCTACAGCTTCCTCACGAGGAGAAACAGAGAGGCAGGCACTGATCTCTTCTCTGTGGTGACCAGTGACAAGACTTGAGGAAATGAAGTTGTGTCAGGGGAGGTTTAGGTTGCATACTAGAAAAAGGTTCTTCACACTTGTGAAGAGATTTGTTGGGCTCTGGAACCGGCTCCCCTGGGAAGTGGTCACAGCACCAAGCCTGACAGAGTTCAAGAAGCATTTGGACAACACTCTCAGGCACATGGTGTGATTTTTGGGGATGGTCCTGTGCAGGGCCAGGAGTTGGACTTGGATGATCTGTGTGGGTCCTATCCAACTCAGGATGTTCTGTGATTCTGTGAATGTACATATGAGGACTTCTGTATTACTTACCCAGCTTTCCAAAATCGCACCAGCATGTTCTAGGCTATTTACTGCTCTCTCTTCCCATTCTGCCTCTCACAGTTCTGTTATTTTTTTTTCCCAGTGTTTTCATAATGTTAAAATAGCTATTTTCTCTTTTAGTGTCTCCTGTGTTTTTTTGGAGATTTTGCAGTGGCAGCAAAAAACCATTTACCTTTTTCAGCAGTTTTCAAGTATTTCTAAATTACTGTTTTCAGCTTTTGATAGGGTTTATGTAGACTTGTCTCTGGTGTCAGTTTCTACTTTTTTTTCTACTTTTTTTTGGTAGCGTGTAAAAAATTGGATCATTTAGGAGATTAAGTATGGGGAAAAAAAACAGAATGGAGAGATCTGCAAATATAACTTGACCAAGCCTTTGATTTTATCTGTGACTTTGTTTCACAACATCCTGTCTGCTCTCTGTAAAACTGAGGAAACCTGGTGCTTGAACCAGTTGTTGAATATTTTGTAAGGAATTAGTTGTGTATCATTCAAACTTCCTTTGTGGTCGTTCCCTCTGGTTTTGAAGCCCTTGGCATTTTGAGAATGCTGATAGAAGATGCGTTAATTTACAAACCATGAAGCTATGAACATAACAGATGACCAAAATGCTTTGTATGAAATCTGTGGTGAATTCCTTTACAGCTTTTTAACTTTGAGTCATTCAGATGCTTCCTAGATCAAAAGCAGAGATTGTAGATTGACTTCTGTGGACAGTTTACATTTGGGGAAATGTAAACTGGCCTAGCTCAGGTTGAAAGAGGTACATGCTGGATCTCAGCTTTTGTTACCATCAAGAAGCTGTGAAAACAAGGTATTTACAAATCACTGATTATAGTAGAAAGAGCTGATTGACATATTTCTCTTTTCCCAACCCAGCAGTCAGTTTAAATGGCTTGTTGCTGTAGAGCATAAACCAGCTTAAAACATAGACAAAAAATCTCTGACTTTTCAAAAACTAGTGAGATCAGTAGTTTTCATAGGTAAAAGATGAACAAAGTAATAGAGATGGATTTCTTCTGGCTTTAGACATGCATACTACAAGGAAAAATTGATTTTTAATTGCTTTTCTTGTGTTAGTATAATGTATTATGCTTAGTAGTGGATATAATCTGCATCAGATTGTTGGTGGTCAAATCATGTTAAAATTATGTAAATTGTTTTCTTTGGAGCTCTTTCATGTGGAATCTCACATTAGTATTTGAAATCAAGGACAAGTTGGATACGAAAGAACAGGTATAAACCTTGTGCCTGCAGCCATATAATAGAATCATAGAATGTTTTGGGCTGGAAGGGAGCGTAAAGATCATCTAGTTCCAAAGCCACTTGGAAGCCATGGACAAGGACACCTTCCACTAGACCAGGTTGCTCAGAGCCCCATCCAATCTGACCTTGAACGCTTCCAGGGATGGGGCATCTACCGCTTCTCTGGGAAACCTGTGCCAGGACCTTACCACCCTCACAGTAAGGAATTCCTTCCTAATATCTCATCTAACTCTACCCTCTTTCAGTTTAAAGCCATTCTTATTTGTCCTATCATTACATGTGCTTGTGAAAAGTCCCTCTCCACATTTCTTGTAGGCCCTTTTTAGCTACTGGAAAGTTGCTTATAGGGTCTTCCTGGAGCCTTCTCTTCTCCAGACTGAACAACCCCTACTTTCTCAGCCTGTCTTCATAAAAGAGGTGCTCCAGTCCTCTCATCACCTTCGTGGCGCTCTTCTGGAGTGATTTAGCACATCTTGTAAACCCAGGTCATGAGTTATGCTTATGAATTTGGCAATGATAATCTCTAAGGCAAACTGGGAGCCAGTAGATGGCACTCATTCTTCTTAGCCTTCAACCATTTGAGGACCAAAGATCTTGGTCTTCTGGAGCTGTGGCATCCCATGAAGAGTCAAAGACTTAAGGTCCCATTGACTGTATTAATCACAGCTGCCAAAGTCATACAAGAAGAGTAACTAACAGAGGAAAAGAAAGCAAAGAATCACACATTCCTAGCAACTTGGAATCCTGTCCACGTTTCTTCATGCACGTCCAGATATATAACATTTTTCACTTACTCCTACCAATCTGTTTCTTCTGGCTATGTTGTGGCTTATCATAGTTCAGTTCCAGTCCTAGTTGCTCGTATGTGGTGCTTGTCATATCACCTTTAAGATTTTTTCTCAATTTCTGGCCACCCAGGAAGTGCGGAAAGTAGGAGCTCATGAGGAACAGGCAATACAAAACCCTTGAGTAAGAAACACGTTAGCTCATGGTTTATATAGTGGAGATGAGAATGTTAGAGGAATGCCGAGATCAAAAGATTCCTTCAAGTGAGCAGATCTGAATTCAGTTTTATCTGTGCATTGCAGGAAAGCACCACTGTTTGTCTCCAGCTACCAAGACCTCATGGTTTCTAATACAGCAATTCTTGTTTTACTTTTTCCTTTTAATCTGTAAGGATAGTTTTGTCACTGTACTCTCTGCAGGCGTTTTACTCCATGCAGGCAAGGCTGTTCTGATGACAACAAAATATAGTCAAGTACAGAATGTCATTTGATACCCTTCACAAACTTTCACAAGGAGTGTTATAGGGAGTTTGTCAGTGTTATGAATCTTTCCGATGATGAATCTAACCTCAAAATAATGATAGCTTAGAAGTCTTCACTGCAAAATATATGTAGATCCCACTTATCAGCGTGAAACATCATTTATATCAAATATGTATAAAACCTAGAGTGGAGGCCTCTAAAACCTTACAAAAAGTTAAAGGTATTTAAGAAAAAATGGAAGTCTGAGGTGAGATTAGAAGATGTGATCACTCAGCCTGAGAAGAGTTTTCATCTGTCTGTGTGGAGTGAGAGCATTGAGTACTGCTACTCTGTTGTAGCACAAGAAGGAAAAAGTGAAAAGTTCACAGAAAGATTGTATAGTGATACTCAAAGTGAGGCCAATGGACATCATCTAGGTTTTTTTGTTGTTGTTAAAAAGCACTTGTGTTTCATTCCCATTTTCAAGTAGTACCTGAAAATACTGACACATCATGGAGAGAAACCAACCAACAACCCAATATTTGTTCCATATGGTAAGTAAAATAAAGGCCCCCAGGAAATCAGAAACAAGCAGAACATAGTCAAGATCATCACTGTTTTATGCTGACCTATAGACTTGGCCCGGTGCTAAAAGTTTTCCTTGATAAATTAATAAATCTGCATCTGAAAGGTCTTTGCCATTCTCAGGATGACCCTGTCATTCAATACTTTTTGGAACATCATTTCAAGGTTGAAGAAGCTAAATTCTCCCAACTGCATCTTCTACTTGCCCTGCATTTATTTTTAGGATGTGTTTAACCTGATCTGGATGTGATTTTCATGTGGAAGATTTAAATTGGAATATCTAAGAAAAATACCACAGTTTTGTGTTCTGTTACTAATTTGTTGAAGAAAAGAAGGAATTTTTTTTCAGAGGCAAATACTAAAAACTTCCATAGAGCTCAAGTTCTGTAACTTCTTTTTAAATCTGTTTTGTTTAATCAAAACCTGTTTCAGCAGACACCTAGCCCAGACCTCTGGCATTGCACATTCATTCTTGCTCAAGATTCAGATTTAATGGATGAATCTTTTTCTCATCCTGTGAAAAAATCAGCAAATCTTCCCTGAATATATTACAAACCAACCACTAAGAAGAGTAAGAAAAAAATACGGTTCAGATAACATTGCTACTGTAGTATTAATGCTTCACTCTCTCAGAAATAGAAGGAAAAGCATGCAAACTTTTTAAAAATTTGGTTTAAATTGTACATATGCTGTTGTACTTAAAAATAAAACGTTAAAATCATTCCATACCCTAACAAAGGGAAAGAAATTACTCATTGCAATATATAGAGCTCAGTCAGGATCCCCCTTGTGTTTCGTAATAAGAAAGCCAAATTGCCTGAGTAGTGCACACTTCATTTAGCTTTTCTGCAATTAAAAAATAATTGAAAAGCTCTTTCATTGCGGCAAGGCGGAGAGACTGTAAATGCTTTGAATGCAAAGCATTTATATGGTAAGGTAACAAATCTGTCAAGAGTACAAAGGTCATCCTAGAAAATAAAGTATGCTAATTTTACATAACTATTTACAGACCAGCTCTACTGGAAAATGAATCATATAGGAAAAAATTGTAAACCAATATTTTTAATTTGTTTTCTGAAATGGAATGCATCTGAAACCAGGCTGTTTTTTTTCTCAGCCTATTATGACACTTAATTGCATCCCTAATAAAGAACCCTCTCCTGAAAGCAGCACAGCTAATTACATTTTATTGTTTAAGCGGGCAATTGGGATTAAGGGCACTCTCACAAGAGGATGGCTCTGCATTAATTTGCCCTATGTAACCTATGTAAATGGACCTATGTTCATGTTGAAATTATGCAAATGTTATTAAAATTTGCCGTATATGTAGTCTAGCAAAAAAATGTAGCATATTATTGTCAAACTAAAATGAAACTGTTTCGCTGATATTTCTAATGTCCAGAGATTTGCAAACATTTTCCTGGTGTGATTTTCGTGGTATTTTTAGATCAGGATGAAGCTTGGACTACAAATAAGTCATGTTTAGGAACTTTATCCTTCAGAGACAGTAGGTATTTTCTCAAATGTTTGTATATATTATTGTATTGGGCATGTGTTTGTGAACACTATTTGCAAGTTGAGTATCTTTGATGAACAAAGAAGAGTTATGTCTTTTGAGTTGTGTTTTATAAAAGGTGATAAAAATGAAGTTAGAATTAACATATCAGTACTTTTTTTGGTCATATGTAATTCAACTCAGATGTTAAAATATATATTACTTTCCCTAAATGTTTTGGATTGCTTTGATCAAAAAGAATCTGATGTACTATGTTATAAAGACCATAGTTGTACTAGCTTTTGAAGATTTATTTTTTTCTTAAAACTGCCTTTGCTAATAGTTTTCAGATTTTTTTAAAAGAAACTAAGTAAATTTCTAAACTGTGGAAATGGAAGCTTGTTTATTTATTTATTTATTTCGAAACAATGGACAAGCACAGTCAAATAGTCCTAAATATTTGGTTAGTCAAAGAGTTCCTAAACTAATACCCATTTAAATTCATTAGAATATTGAAATACTTTCAACACCCGTTTTTAGGTGACCACAGTATCTGTTGGACTTTTGTGTGTCAGTATCAAACCCTTGTAATTTTCCTTAAATTTACAAATTTAGAAGATGTGTAAATAGAATTTATGGTGTAAAGTTTAACTTTTTCTCTTCTGTGACATAATCTGAAAATGCCTTTTAGGCAAAGTAATGTCTGTTTTTTTCAAGAAAAAATACTGGTTACTTTCTGATGTCAGATATGTATTTAAGGAAGGAACTGAAAAATGGCTAAAAGCATAGAGAAATCCAGTTACTTCTATCGCTTTAGAACTGGTTATGATAACTGAGGCATTTCTTCAAGAAAGCCGGGAGAAGACTGAAAAAAACTCAGGTTTGTTAAAGAATTGCCTTTTTCGCTCACGCTGCCCAGGCCATTGACTACAGCTGTGCGGAACTGCAACTGGGAATGAGACGAGAGCGCCAGTGTTCCAGTTCACTCCAAATTGCCTGACTGAATTCATAAAAGTGTGCAAGCAGTTCTCCAGAGCTGAGTTGCTCATGCCAATATTCTCTGACAGTGTTAGTGATTATCAGCGTCCATAGTTACATTACTTTAACTAGATAAAACTATCTGGTTAAACCTATGTGTGCTTAGACTGCAGCAGCCCTTGCTTGCATTGATTTTGCTGAAGTCAGGCTCAAGTCACAGATTTCCTTCCTAGGCATTTAAGGCTAGCATCACATGTTTTAGTAGTATAGCGGGAAAAATAACCAAAAAGGCCAGGTCTGAAGAAAAATTCATCCTAGAGGGCATGTTAATTCTGTAATATTTTATCGGTATAGGAAACATCATCTTGTTCAATCAGTCTGTGGCAGTGCATACACAAGTCTTTTGCAGCAGAGGTGGTTTGTAGGTCTCACAAATCCCTGGATGAACTCATGCTGGCTAGGTCACTGGCTGGATATGCACTGAGGACTCTACTGTCTTACAGCAGAGACTCAGATAGAAATAAAGTAAACTGGGAATGTAAAATATACTAAGAATAGGGCTGTCATCTAGCTCTAGAAGACAGAAATACTAAATTAAACACAATTTTTACAGCTGCAGAATATTTAATATTTGGCTGCCAGAAGCTGTGGGGCAGAAGGTACCACTATTTGTGTATTCATTTGTAGCAGTCTCCTTACATATCTGAACTAGAATTTCTGTATTACTGGTTTTGCCCAGAGGGTTGGTCTGATATATTTTAATGATCTAAAATTCATGTCAGCAGTCAGTGAAAATTTTGCAGTACCTCTTAACTGCAAATTTTTTGATCAGTGTTCGATTGGGATCCTCTGATTGAAAATATCATTCTTTACTCAGAAAGATTTTGGATCCTGGTCAGAAAATGTTCTGTTGTAGGAGAATCTGAGAGCATAATAAATCCAAGGGTATGTAAGATATCCTTCATCTAACCTTTATGACACCCATTGTGTTGAAGAATAATCTTATTTTGTATGGACTTGACCAGTGCTTGTGTGAATAAACCTATTAAAAAAATTGGACTTTTCCTATGCTACATCAACCCACAGATTTGACATATGTAAATTACCACCTATAAGAATATCTGTTCATGATTTCCCAGTAGAAAGAAATGAAGTGGGACACTGCTTTTAATTAAAGTGGCAATTTCTTTTTCACTCTATTAAATCCTGTAGCTGTGGTCTTCTGTTAATTATGTCCTTTCTTCCATCTCACTCACTTTAATTTTAGACCTATCAAACTCTTGGTTAATTGAGTCAGTTTTTGAATTCATTATATCTAACTTGCGTACTGTCATACACAATATTTTCTTTTTTAATCCAAATGAGTTGAATTTTTCCTTGAAGTGGGCTAAGAAACACTGGTTAGTGGGTTGTAACATTCCCTAGACATTCTATTCAGTTTATGCGTTTGCTTGGATGTTTTTCTTTATATAGGTGTTGGACTTTTGAGTCAATTTGCTGATGAAATTTTGCATTCTCAGATTCTACAATAATAATTCTGTTAAATAGCAAGGCAGAGTTAACTTTGGACGCTTCTTGGTTTTGGCTGATTTAATTTTATTCCCAGTAGCTGGTACAGTGTTGTGTTTTAGATTCAGTGTGAGAATAACGCCAGTAACACACTGATGGGTTAGTTGTTGCTCAGTAGTGCTTACCCCACATCAAGAACTTTTCAGTTTCCCATGCTCTGCCAGCCAGCAGGTGCACAAGAAGCTGGGAGGGAGCATGGCCAGGACAGCTGATCCAAACTGACCAAAGGGATACTCCATACCATAGAATGTCGTGCCCAGTATATAAACTGAGGGGAGTTGCCTGGGAGGGACCAATCACTGCTCAGGGACAGGCTGGGCATCGATCATGGGTAGTAAGAAATTGTACTGTGCGGCGCTTGTTTCTCTTGGGTCTTATCTCTCTATTCTTATCTTCCATTTCATCACTATTATTACTATATTTTACTTTATTTCAATTATTAAACTGTTCATATTGCTACCTGTGCATTTTACTATTTTCTGATTCTCATCCTCATCCCGTTGAGGGGAAAGTGAGCTAGCAGCTGCGTGATACTTGGTTGCTGTTTGTACAAGAGAAATAAAAAATCTATAAAATTGAAAAAACTTTTTGTCCTTTCCTGGGAGTTTGTCTGTAGGTGTGTGCTGTCTGATGCTGCATTTTTGACCGTTCCAGCATTTCAGAAAGCGGGGTACATATATGTCTCTTCTGGCAGCACACAGCCATGCACTCGTTAAAATGGAAATAGAGGTCAATTTCTAGGACTGTTGTACTCTGAGCATGGCAACCAATGCCAAGACCCAGGGGAGTAGGATTAGCTGAGGACAGGTTGGAGGAAACAAGAAGGCAAACTGGAGGATCAGGAGCAGGAGAAAGCTGACCTGCAGGCAAGCACCCTTCTGCAAGTGCACTTGTTTGAGCTGACGTGGTTGCTGCTGCTCCTCAGCTCTCTGCTAGAAATTATTTCTCCCCCAGGTCTGCAAGGCGAGCCTTTTGTAAGACTGTTATTTAACCTTCCTGCTCACAGTAACTGTAACAGCCTTTTGTTAGCCCCTCTCATTTAACCCAAGTCAAGGAGTGATCAGCCACGCAGGCAGGTCAATAAAGCAGGAGGGGGTTGATAACAAGCAGTTCCCAGTGGTCTGGGTGAAACAACCTCTCCAGCAGGAACAGCAGCAACCAACAGATGTACTGAAGAAGTAATGGTCTAGTGTCCTACTATTGTTTAGTGTCACCTTCTGACTCTTTGGCTATAGCTGTGTATGAAAACAGTATTCTGAATAAATTGGTATTTGTTCAATAACGGGAAATCAGTTGAAACATCCAGACAACTGTATGGAATAACAATGCAGCAACAAAATATATTTACTGTCTTCTTGAAAGGAAGAAGGTAGGATAAGAGGATAAAGCATCTCTGAAAAGAAGGAAGTGATAAAAGAAATTGGGTTTCTTTCAAAAAAATTACCAAAAATAACCCAAATTAAATACCTGTAGATGAGGCATGATAAGTTAACCTTTTAGCACAATACTGGTGCGTTTCTTGAGTCTTAGGAAGGTAGTTTTATTTTTTGCATCTGTGGAGTACAAAATGATAACTAGGTCCATGCTTACATAGTTTATTATTGGTGTTAGTCTGAAGTCTGTAAAAATTGATAATGTACCTTTATGTTTTATATGGGAAGTCTGTGTGTCAACTGCAGTATCAAGAGAGGGGAAGCAATTTTTCTACATGGATTCAAAAGGTATTGAAAATGAAGTTTACATTAAGGAAAGACTAAAATGAATTGAATAGCTAGTTTGGATTTATGTAGTTGTGCTAAGCTTATAGGAACATTTCATAAACTCTCGCTTTCTATTTTTTCCCCTAATTCTTGTTATTTTTAACTTTCAGAAATCCTGCCAGAAACCTGTGGACAAATATATCGAATATGATCCTGTTATCATCTTGATTAATGCTGTTTTATGTAAAGCACAAGCATACAGGCACATTCTTTTCAATACAAAGATAAATGTAAGTTGCTATGCCCCTACTTTGTGACTTTTTTGGTTAAAAATATATTTAGATTTGGTAAGTTGATTGTAATAGTTATAAAATTTTAGAGATTGTTCTTCTCCTGCCCTTCCACAGATTTCAGCAAGCTGAACCAGTTATATAATGAATAGAACACATGAAATCTCAAGCTCCAGATGTTACTAAGACAGTTTCTGTCTTCACAGTAGTGAAGACACTACCAGCAAATACAGCAGTCAGTTTACCCATTAAAGAGAAGGAATTGTATCAAACTGTTCATACAGTTCAATTAACCTACTGTTAATTTCTAACTAAACCTACTGTACTAATTTCTCATGAGTTTCTTCCTGAGTAATTAGCCCTGCTCTCAAAGCTACAGCAAAAGATTCAAATGTTGTTGATGCAGAGTTGTGTAATCAACTTTGTTGGGCTGGCCAGGCTGTAGTTTACAGGTGTATATTTTCTGACAGAATTGTGTATTTTTACTGTAAGGATTGATTTCTGAGGAGAGGGAAGCTAATCTAGAGCAAACTATCCAAGCATAAGTGTGTGCTGTGTTCGTGTTGATGCCTCCCAGCCAGTCCACCTTAAGCAATGTTGATATATATATACTCACCTCATCTCTCAAGCATAAATCTCACTTAATATTTTTTATTAATTCAGTGCTTCTGGAGACTGGTAATGATGTTTACTGTGAGGGTTCTTGAAGAACTGTTCTATCTGTGGAGATGTCATCTATTCAAATAAATTGAATTGAATTTTTAACTAGCTAAGCCTGTGCATGTACGGGCAATTGGCATGACTCGCCTCTAATGGAAAAAATAGAATCCATGCACAGAAATTGCATTCATGCCTTTAAATCTCTATAAAATCAGAAGTCACCTCACGTACACACAGTTTATAAGCTGTTTAATGTGGAATCATGCTAACTTTGGGCCCTCACGACATCATTTTTCCAGTCACTTCAGAGGATATTTTTTTAGTTTTGTTTGGTTATATTGTTCCATTTATTTTTGGTGCCTCATCCTTTACGAACTAAGAAATATTTTGGTATAACTAGACTACCTATTTCTTCTAATGGAGATTGTCCCAGTGAAAAAGAAAAACAAGGCTATATAAGCCAGTTTGCTAAATGGGAGAGTTGCCCTTAAACTGGAATTTTGGATAGTATAATTCTCCTAGCTGTGCTACAATTTTGGCTTTGCGTTCGTAGATGAAACAGCCTTCCCAATTTTGAAAAGGTATGGATCAGAGTTTAGAAACTACAGTTATATACGTTCTTCTGTATTGAACTGTTCATGCAGTTTTCCACTTGTTGTAATTTGTCTGTTGTTGTAAGTGATGTTAAAAGGATGATGTGCTAACCTAGTGGTTCAACAGAAGTAGTTTTGATTATATTCTAAAGAAAAATAATAAACCTATGGAGCTTGTTTGTGTAAAGATGTTGAAATGCATTTTAAATACTGATTTCATACTAATGCTTTAATTTATGCTGATTCAGTACTAATGCTTTTATTGTTTGTTCATTTACTAGATTCATGGAAAGCTCTGCATATTTTGTTTGCTCTGTGAAGCTTATATCAGGTGGTTGCAGCTACAGGATTCAAGCCAAAACACAGATCCTGATGACTTAATCAGATATGCCAAAGAATGGGATTTTTATAGAATGTTTTGCATAGCTTCTTTAGGTAAGATTGATGATATCTCACTGTCTGCTTTTTAAGCATTGCAAAACTTCATCAGTCTTTCAAGCCCATATTGCAAAAATACATACAGAATGGATGTTATGTCAAATCCAGTATGGTTACACCATTACACACATGCTCTTCAACTTGCCTTTATTTTATTAAATGCCTGTTTTGATCCTGACTACAATTTAGACCAGTATGATTAGCATTAGATATGAAAACACTGAAAAGTGACAATACTCAGAAATCTTTGCCTGAATCTGTTGGCATAGTTTGAAGACCAGTGTAGGTGTCAGCCTTATTCCATATTTGATATTGACTTCAAGGTTTATTAGTCATTAAGGTGTTGCAACATTGAAGAGCCTTACAAAAGTAAACAGTTGGAAAAAGCTGTATCTGTTGTTTTGGGGTTTTCTTAAACAAATGCGCCAAAATACAGACCAGTAAAGAATAAACACATCTGTGCTCCAAGACTACATTTGAGGGCAGGGGAGGGTTTTTGTTTTATGTTGGTTAATACATTTATTCTCATACTTTTCAGGTGATAGTATCAAACTATTGACATCAAACTTGGAGATTAAAACTAGTATTTCTCTTAGACATTCAGAGTTTAATTTAAATCTTATATTGTCTAATGTTGCTATAAGTAAGTTTTTATAACAAGTCAGTAAAAATGTTGAACTCATTTTCAGTAGTAACTCATCTATTACAGTTGTTATGAGAGGGTCTTTGACATCTGCATTAATTCCACCATAACACAGGAATGTGGTGTCAAAAAAAGTCTAGTAGCTCAATGGTATTTTCACGTTAGTGTTTTTTCTTAGGCTGGATGAAAAGGGTTCATTGCTGGTGACCTTTCCAAAGAGGACAAGTATTGATTTTGTTCTTCATTCTCTCTTTCCAACTCCTCTTATTCCCTTTTAGAACAAACTTCATTTTTCATTGGCATTTTTATTACCTTATGGTGGATGACACCTGAAATGCTGAAAAGAAAGTCTGACTTCATTTTACTCCTCAAAGCACTGCTGTTGTCCACCTATGGAAAGCTTTTGCTAATCCCAGCTGTTATTTGGGAACATGACTACACACCTTTGTGCCTTGCATTTATAAAAGTGTTTGTCTTGATATCAAACTCTCAAGCAATTAGAGGTATATTTTTGCTTTTTTTATTACATTATGTGTGTAGAATGTGTGTGAGAGACTGCAGCTGTTACAAAAGCCATTATTCTTTCTTTATTTTTATTCAATATCAGAA
The DNA here is from genome assembly GCF_003031625.1 of Empidonax traillii. Classification (NCBI taxonomy): domain Eukaryota; kingdom Metazoa; phylum Chordata; class Aves; order Passeriformes; family Tyrannidae; genus Empidonax; species Empidonax traillii. The sequence continues at coordinate 25,446 of NW_020955740.1, read as the reverse complement.
ATGTGAATGATAGATCTAGCTTAAAACTGTGTTACTTAGACTTTAATAGAAAATGAAACAAAAAACTTCATTAAAAAAAAGAAAAAGCACCTCATCTCACTATTATCTCTTTGTATAAGCTGTATTATATCCATTAGATCCCTAAATTAGAATTTGAGACAACTCCTCATGGATCATTGAAACATAGAATTCTGTGTTTCTGGAAAATCAAAATTTCATGTTAATTTTATGCATGGCTTTGGAATGCAGACTTTTAACAGATCTGTGGTTTCTATGATCTTAAATGATACGTGATAAATTTGTTCTGTTTCCTTTTGCAGTTACATTGAACTTGAACCGAATACTCCCTTGGTTTGCCATCTTCTTTGGATTAATTTTGGAAAATGGTGTGGTCTGCTTGTTTCAGAAAATGGGATGGGATGTTTGAAATGTCAGCCCAGATATGAAGACATACCAACAACATGATGGTCGTTTTCTAAGAATGATTTCTGCCAGCAGGCTCCAAAGACACTATTTTCATAATGATAAAAAAAGTGATAGATAACAAAAACTTGCATTAGTTGTGCATTTAGACAGTTTCAGGATGAGAAACTTCAGAAGTTTGGCTCTTTATTTTGATGAGCCATAAAACTTCTGCCTTAGCTTGTTTATTTTCTCATTAAAAATAGGAATGTGTCACCATCCTAATAGTTTTATAAATCTGCCTACATACCTATGGCTGTAAGAAAACAGGTAAACTTAAAAAACCTAGCACTTCTACCAATCATTTTGGCATGAAGAGGAGGATGAATTGTTCCCTTTAGAGGAAGAGAAGCAGTGGAAAAAATGTAAAAGCTAAAATTTATATTTCCACAAAACCAGATTTTCAAAGAAACAAGTGAACATGTGCAAATAGTTTATTAGAGAAAAGGCAAGTATTGCACAGTAAAACTTCAGCGGGAAAACCAAGGAACATTCTCTGGAATGTTTATGCAACACTCCAAAATAATAAAATATCTAGTTCTAAAGTAATCTCTCGGAACTATAGTTCTAACTGGCTTAAAATTTTATGTGATCTCATAAATGCTGCTCCTTTGTTTTGAAAGCTGAAAAGAGAGTGAAAGGACTCTGACCCCCAAAGTACATGGTTGTTCGGGATACCGCTACTTCTGCATTTAATATTGTCACATCCCCCACACCCAGCCCTCATCTGGCAGCAACTTTAGCAGAAGCAAAGAGTGAAATATGAGGCTGTTCAGCAACAAAGTAGTACTTTAAAAAACCAAACAAATGAACAAACATGTTTAGACCTAAATTAGGGAAGAAACATTCATAAAAGTTCTGCACCTTTTTCGTCAGCAAGCAAAGAGAGGGCTAGATGGCCCATAAAGGAACTGGCAGAATCAGTTTCCACAGGACAGTAATTAGGACACAAACCCACTCCTTTTGTGCAAAGCAGTTTGCATTACATTCCATCCAATGTTTAATTCTCCTGCTTCAGTTCGGAGAGGCTGCACTATCCATAGATATTACTTCCATTCTTAATTTTCTTCAGATACTGTCTCCTTTCTCTGTTTTGCACTTGTGTCATTTGTGTTACACTTTACAGCTTCCTGGGCACGTAAGAGGAGGCAAAAACCCCCAATCTGCAACCTTTTTAAGTATGTGAGACTCCTGATTGGTAATAAATTACCAATAAAGTAATTTCCCTAAGTGGATTCTGTTTTGTCCGTGACAGTAACTGGTGAGTGATCTCTCCCTGTCCTTATCTCGACTCATGAACCTTTCCTTACATTTTCTCTCCCTGCTCAGCTGAGAAGGGGAGTGATAGAGCGGGTTTGGTGGCATCCAGACAGGGTCAATTCACCACAACTCTACTTGTCTCTTCAGAAAATGTACATAATTTCTACTGCCAGTCCTGTTTTTCTAATGATGTAACAACAGTGCTTTGGTTTTTTTTCTCCTTAGGTTAGATATTTATATTTTTTTGTTTTCATCATACGTGTCATGGTTATACATAAAAGGGGGTTTTTTTTCAGACATTTGCTCTGGCACTGGTTTCAGTCTAACGCTGAGTGGAGCCTATATAAGTGTGAGTAATGCAAGTTACTACATGTAAATGTTACCTTGTCAGCAGCAAAATTGTAAATACAATGTATATAAATTTTACTTTGAGACAGTTTTCTTACATTAAAGTTTATTTTGAACTTAAAAGAATTGATTTCAGGACATTTTTTGAGTTTTATTCAGAAGACCTAGAAGGGACATGAACACATTCTGAAAGAAGAAATATTTGTCTGTTGTGTCACATAGGCCGATACCATATCAGCCATGCTGTCAGGAGCCACCGCTGTCCTTACACAACTTTGAGGTGGGAGAAGACAATTAAGGACCACAGAGCTATGGAACAAAAGCAGGTGTGGTACAGGTTCTCAGTCTCCAGAGGCATCATTAGTAATGCAGGACATTCAGGATTGTTTAGTGTTTGAGCTACTCATTTACCAGACATGACAAATACACTAATATTTCATAACTCTAGGGGGAGCTTAAGGACACCCTCTCTGTGTGGGGGCAGGTGTGTGTGAACTTTTATGCTTTTGGAAAAGTGTTCCATATGGTGCTTCAGAGAGAACCAAGGCTATTTTAAGGTCCTGCCTGTTTAAAACAGTCATCTCTCTCTCACTTTTATTCTTTTTTTGTCTTATGAGCCCATCTCTTTTCCATAAACTTTTTGTAATGAAACAGTCATCTGTGCTGGAAGATGTATGACAAATTGCCTGCCCTTTCTATATATCTTCAGTTGCTTCATTAACTTATGGGAAAGGATTTACTTCAGTTAAAAATACAACATGCTGCAAATGAGCCCATGTAAACTCTTAGAGTTTTGCTTGGACTCAAACAGGATATCGTGGCCTATGGAGCAAATTCCAGAACTCTGTTGGATGAAATGCACAGAAGAACGAGTGATTTTACTGAGACTTGGGTTGAGCAATGGTTTAGTAATTGTGCAGTGGGAGCTGGAAACTTCAGCTGGGTCCATAGGCCATGTAACAAGCATTTAGAAATTATTGTATGCAAAACTGGAGAATTACAGTAAAAGCTAGGAAGCATTAAAAGAACAGGAGTCTGGCAGACTTCTACAAAATGAGGATGAATATAAAGCTAAGGGGATAGAATCTGTAGAAAAATATGTAAGGAAAGATGCAGTATAGATGCGTGTGAGTGTATCATTAAGCAGACATATAAACATCCTATTCCCAAGTTTACAATGGATGAACATGAAGGAAGAATATTATTTATTGTAGGCATTTTTGTAATAGTCTAGGTGATAGCATGACATGGCAAAGGATATCTTCCAAGCGGTAATGTCTATGGCTTTCCCTAGAAAAGATATCAGTAACCTCATTACTTCAGCGGTTTGCAGTCCAGCCTAGAAAATACATTTTTATAAAGCAGAATTACCAGTTACACAGCGATAGGATTAGTCACCATGAATACGAAGCGCTGTGCAACAGCAGAGCTTCTCCCTTCATTTGGCAGTAGTGTGGGCTGTATTAGGCTCTGCTGGTGCAGGCAAGGGCTACTACCCTTGTGACCTCCCGCAAGTACAGACAAGCAAGTCCTTTCTTTCCTCAAGTCCTATCTCAGGCATATAAGCTGCCATTTGTTAGCCCAGCCTTCACCGAACTGAAAGCAAAATAGGACATCTGCACGGAAAAACTCTTAGCTGATTTCTCATAAAACAAGCAAGCCCTTGTTTTTCAGGGGCTCGCCTGCTTTTGCATTCCATCAGCCCTCCCCAGCGGGGTGGTGGTAAGCACCGCAGTGCCATCTGGAGTTGAAAACTAAAGCACTATTGCTTTCAAAATTGGAAGGAACGTACAGGCACTCTTTGATTAATTTTTGTTTTGTAAAATCGCAAATTCAAGCTTTTAAAAATGAACATCCATTTTCGATTTGGAGAAATGTCAGAATGAAATTGGGGATGAGAAACAGGTCACAAAATTCTTGTTTTGGTGACTCAGTATCAAGGTCAATTCAATACACAAACCATGAAAGCTATAAAATGCAAATTACTTCAGGACAACATCTCTTTAAGACCTAAACAGTCCCGCAAGCTGGGATTATTCTGAGTAGCCTCGCTGAGCTCTGAGAAAATTCACGTGGCAAAATACAGAATGAATGCATTCCTCCACTGCTAAAAATCAATAGGATTTTTGTTGCTGAATTAATTTGAAATGCAGGTTTCTGCATTTACAATGTGCAGAAAGCTGTATATAACAGGATTCCCATTTTTATCTCCTGCCTCTTATAAAGCTGTTCAGACCTTAGTCTTTCCAATAATGCTTAGTGTATTACTGAGGTGGTTAGAAGAAAGACCTGAACATTAGGAGCTTTGTAAAATCTTTTTCCTAAACGTGATCTGCTGTCTGAAATTTGTAAAGCTTTTTTGAGCTCTGCGTAGACGAATGGCAAGTCTGCAAAGCAGCTAGGAAACACTGCCAATGATGTTTTAATTGCTATTCATAAGGATAATAGATATTATTTGGGTTAGTTTGGGTTTTTTTCCCCCAGGTAAAAAATGTGGTCTCTGTTCCCTTACATTGTAGCATAACAGTGTGAACCCACAGAGTTCGTACCTGTGCTGGCTGCTGCTGCAATAAATCCAGATGACCTCCTCGATTTCTTACAACCTCTAACTGTAATTCTGAGAACATTTTTAGGCAAAAGAACTATTGTCCATAAGCTGCACAGAAGTGCATGCCATAGCTATCTGAGCAGAGGACTGGGGGCCTGAATTAAGACCTGAATCCTAATCCTGGCTCTAAGTCCAACAACAGCAGACGACCTTGAGCAAGTCATGTACGTGGCTCCATAAAATGATTGTGTCTCCACCATCACAGGATTTGGGGGCGGATTAATTTGTTCATGTCTGCTTAGAAAGATGAAAAGCATTAAGTCCTTTCAGCTGCAGGTTGTTGGGAGTCAGTCAACACCACGAATGTCAGATATGAAACAGACATGCCAGGAGCCAGAGAATGAATATTAAAGGTGACGTGTTTAAAATCTTTGTTATACGAAGGGAAGTTTTAATTCTGACCCTTGCTGGCATGCAGTTCTGTAATATACACATCTGAAGACTTTTAGGAGTATATACAGCAAATCATTAATCTCTTATCATGAATTTCAAGTTACTGCAGCTGCTGTGTGCCAAAATAATTCTGAAATTAAGTTAAAAAACTTGGAGGAGAGGGAGCTGGCATGTTAGCTGATCTTGCTTCCAGTTATCTGAAAGAATAAGGTGCCTTATTTGACAGTCCGGGGGGTTGAGGTAGAAAGCACTGGTAGATCTTGCATAAAATTAAAAAAAAAAAAAAATTACAAGGCATTGGTACCTTTTAAGTAAATAAATTCAATAAATTGCACAAACTTAAACAAGAAAACAAAACCTCAGCAACATAGAAGCACTTCTACTCACCTTGCACTCCCTCCTCAGAACTGCTAATTCACTCTGTAAGCACCTGTGGGTGTTACCTTTATAGCGATTCCCTGCCAGGCATGCTGCAGCCCAGCTGATGCTGTCATACATGCATCACTCCTAAACTTTGATCCTGCCTTTGGTCTCTCGCTTCCCGAGTAAAGCTTTGGTTCTAAATTTCAAAGCCACGTATATATCATGTCTTGGCTACAGCAGAGATAGCATCTCTTTCTCTCAGTAGGACTACAGGGTTCTTTTGATCACCAGAAATCAAAAGCCAAAAGAAGTCTAATAATAACTAGGAAGAAAACATTTTCCATTGAGAGCATCCACTGGGTAACAATGTGCCCCATACCAGCACCAGAAAAAATGACTTGGATTTTGCAGGCTAGGGAATGTATCACATTGACCCTACTCCTAACAAATCTTTCCAGCAACAGGAATCTCTCTTTCTCTAAAAGAACATGTCTCCTATTTAGTAGTATGAAAATGGCAAATGGGTTGCACAGTAAGGAAAGCACAACCCATCTTTTACTCATTTTGTCCTGGGAGAGAGCAAAGTGAAAATAAAATACTGATGATTCATGAAGAATTTTTTCAGGAATGGTGGGCAGATTATTCAAAACCTTTTCTTTAGAGAAGCAAATTAACTTCGGTGTGGATGAACACAATGGCTGGTATTCATTTCTTTACACAACCCCATGATGAGAGTTAGTTTGTGTTAAAACTCACATCTTTTCAAATGTATTTTTACACTTATTTAATTTTAAGTGGATTTTTCCCAAAAAAACTTTCCTGCTCAGTTGGATTGTGCAGTTTATCTTAATGATGTGTGTGTGTGTGTAGATGGAAGGAGAGGGAAGGTCAATCTTGTTCTTACAGCCTGTTCATTTTCTGCCTTATCTATGTATGAAATAGCACAGCTTCTGCCTGTTTAAAGGTCCTACACTGAAAGAAAAGGCCACCTGGGAGAAAGGCACCTTCTCCCCACAATAGCTTGATTGTTGTGCAACAGGACAGATTGTATCAGTTTAAATAAAAGAGTCATGCCCCTGATAAAACAGCATCAGAAACATGTCGAGATCACAGCTCTCTTCCCTCATTGTTACTCAGCTGCTTTCATTTAACAAAATGCCAGCGTGGTGATTCTAATCTAATTCAGCTGCACAAGTACTTTCATAGAAAGTTCAGAGAGGTGTTTTTAATCCTCCACAACACATCCCAGTAGATGGCAAAACAGGAAGCTCTCTCACGCAGATCCTTCCTCACCATAATGGCAGGGTAGAAGGTGCCATCTGTCATTTCATGCCATTATATTGGAAAGTGCTGCCTCCTCCAAACTCCTTGCAGCAGCTGCTGCTGAAGGCTCAGCTCTTTGTCCTGAGCTGGCAGCTGCCTCTGCCACCCCCTCGGGAAGAGTTTTGTTTTCACATAATCAGGCAGGGCTAGAAGTGAACTCAGAGGTCATCTGGTCCTTCCGCCAGCCGCTGGGATGGATAGGCATTCCTGACAGATGTTCTCACTGGCAGGCAGAGATCCTGGCTCTGAGAGACCAAACCTAAGCTGCCTTTTCTAAATTAGGAGACCTGTCAGCTCTTACTGCATGCAGTGGCAATTTGATGCCCAGTTGTTTTTCAACTTTGACCATTTATTCAAGCAATATGATTCTGTGAAAATACAAGATTTTACTTGAGGAATCCCTTGTGAAGATGGTGACTTGATCTTTAGAAAGTGTCCTCTACTTTTACCCTCCAAGTTGCATGCTTCCAATTCCCTGCTAACCCCTGCAACAGCCTTGCTAAGCCAGCAAAATGAAAATCCATCAGACAAATTCCTTGGCTGCAAGACCACAAAGCATTAAGAGTTTTAAATAAGGCAGCCTGTACCTCTTCAGATCTACTACAGGCTTCTTGTAAGGACATACACACTGAGTTACACACCATTAAGCTGAAACTAAAATATGATTACTGCCTACAAATGAAAGCCTTTAATACAGAGAATGAGAGAATGGACATGGTGAATTGAGATCTCTGTCGCTGGAAAATAAAACTCATCTGTACAAACTCCCTTCTAATTTGCAAAAGAAATTTTAAATTTTCATAGCATACTTTAAAGCAGATGCTTACACAAATTAGTATCTGTGGTAATAGCGAAATAAGCTTGGCTTCTCTAATACTGATTGATGTGTTCTGTCCATACACACCTGCATTTGAAAGCACAGAAAAGAGTGTTTATTCTCTATGAGAAGAAGGGACATTGAAAGCCTAGAACAGACCTACATTTGCAACAGAAACAGAAAGGACTTTTTGAATGACTGGCTAGTGATAAGTAGAAAAAAGTCCTATTGTGTACCCACATAAAGCACTGGAGACAAGACAAACCTATTTACATATGAGAACTCAGACCTCAAGCAAATCCTATAAAAAAGGACATGAAACAGAATAAAGGAAATGCATAAAACAAAATTCCTTCTTCCCCACAGAGATTGCTGCAAATTTATACTTCTCTCATTTATGCTTAAGGTTTAATCCTTTATGCAAGCAACTGTGCAATGATGGTCTCCAAAATACACTAGAACTCTGTTCATAACTATCTTTCCTCTTCTAAAAATGCACACAAATAGAGGAATAAACTATACAGTGAATTGGTGCTATATATTCTGTTCTCTCTACAACTTATATTCTATGATGCAAGGTATTTAAGAAAATGTTTCTCCAAGTTGAGCACTTCTGACTAAGTATCAGTCAGAAAGAGCAAAGGTAATTCAAATATACAAGCCAAGATTGTGTATGATTTGTACAATACTAACAGAAGAAAAAGCAATATCAAGACCTTTGGAGAGAATATAGACATGCTGTGTTCATACAGGATAAAAAAAAATGGTAACAGGGCTTTGATGTTCTAGTACTAAGAGAAATTATTTTTCACTCTGATTTGAAGTATTATTTTTCTTTTAGCTGATTCTGATAAAATGTCCTTCCCCTATACCAATTTTTTTCAATATTTCAGTCATTTACCTTTTATGTAACATATCATATAAAAAAGTAATTTTATTACTCAATACGAACAGCCTTTGATGTTGTTTAGTAGTAATAGAACAAGTTAAAATGTGGTCCTGTTTAAGCTTGTACTTTACCTGTCCAAAATTTCGCATCACTCCCTGTTAGCTCACCTCTGCATACAGTGCTTAAACGTTCCAATATCCATGAGGGTTTTCAATACAAATAATTAGTGCTACAGTCTTCATTAAAACCCAGATTCAGTTAAACCAAAGATACTGTAAAGAGTTGAGTTGAGAGAAAAAAAAAAAAAACAACAATAAAATCTAATGTCATTGTCTTCCAGGTGCTTTTATAACTGAAGTAACGGCCTTATTACATTGCCTTCTTGTAAATGACTTAAAAGGTTCTGCTGTTTGACGAGTCAGAAGAGTTTAAGCAAGAGCTGGTAGGACTCAGACAAGCAACACTGTTTGTGACAGTGCCTGGTATCCTGAGCCAAAGGAGCTCACAAACTCTTACTCATGCGTCTAGCCAGATAATCAGAGGGACATTTCTGACTCGTGGAAGAAATGCTTGTGATTTCTGAAAGAGAATAGTTAGCACTGCAAGGAGGATTGAACTGCTAACATGAATTTAAGGCAGTGGTTTGACACAGGACTGAACTCACTATGTGCTAATAATTCCAAACAGTCTGCTTTGGTCACTAAATTCTAATAATCCATGATTTGTATATGATTTCTCGTCTCGTATTAAATTGAGGAATTCTGAAAGATTACATTCTCTTGCTGACATTATCTTAATAATGTCTTAGCATAAATGCATTTAAAACCTGTGGCAAAAGTTCAGAGAAGAGACGAAGTAATCACAAGTCGGTGTATTTCAATAGCAAATGGCTTTGTCTTCTTAGATTGCATACCAACCTTATCTGAAAAATGTAAATTCTACTGCTAAAAGCACATTCCTCTGAAATCAGATGTGGTCTTCATTACTCAGAGCTGGTTGTTTCCACATTCATCTAATTAAATTTCCCAAACAGAAAGGATGGAAGAAAGGGTGCCAAAATGTTAAGGGAAAGAGACTTCTGCAGTGAATATTCATCCCCTCCAAAGATCCTCTGTCATTTAAAACCAAATAGCTAAACTCACTACTGGTCATCTGAGTAAGAACCCCTTGCTAATCCTCTTCATTCCTTACATGGCACAATTACCCCACAAGCTGCAGGTGCCGGTCCAGCACACATCCAGCCTCACCTATGGTTCAATCCACATTAATATGCCCCAGAGCACATCTGGATTTTGTGGAGCCACTTCTGCTCTTCCACACTGCCTCAGCTCAGGAGAGCTTGTCCCTGTGCACAGACCACATCTGCATAGATCCCTCAAGTTCTTTGATCCACAGCATAGCCCTGGTGTTTGTAAAGCTACCTGCAGAGTTGGAGCCACCAGGATCATAGAACAGGCAGTTAGGAAGATCTAGCACAACAGGGAGCTTTGAAATTCCCAGAAAATGTTTAAATCAATTGAAGATGACTTTGCAAATAAGAAAAACCTTTCAACTACTTTGCTAAGATAACAAACAAGTTATTTCCGTAGGTCACACAGTGTTGTCTAGAGCTAAATGTAGCAACTTCAAATAAACCAAAGATAACAATGGATGGAAAAATATACTTCAGAGAAGTTGTTTTCTGAGAAAATGGTATATGAAAAGGAACATGAACATCAAACTGCTGTGGTAATGTATCTTCTACAGGCAGGCACCACAAAAACGAGCAAATTCTTTTTAAATAGCTGAAGGACACAGAACTGACACTGGAGAAAAGACCTGTTGATAGGGTTCTCTTTGGCATGTACCCGATTAATCCTCCCATTTCACATTCCTCTCCAGCGGTCAGCTGAACACCACAGTGGGGGAATTAGTTCCCTTTGCCCTCAGAGCAATCTAATTCCTCAGTCAAAATGAATGGCTTTAGCTAGGCAGCACAGCAAATAAAACACATTCTTTCTAGTTAAGCAAAAGCATGTACCTGCAACAAATTATTTCACATCAAAAATACATGACAAGTAGCATAAACCCAGTCTCTCAAACAAGTTGAAAAAGGACATGAAAACTCTCCCAAGCTGGCAGCAGCAGAACTAATGAAACACAGGATCTTAAACAATTTGTGTCCCAGGACCTCGGCATCTCCTACCAGACTGTGCCAAGCTCCAGAAACTGTTACATCCCTTCCCATAACACTCCCCTTCCATTTAGTCCTGAAGGCAACATCTGGGATCTTCCTGGGACCCCTTGCTGTATCCCCAGTTTTCATCCTCACAGGCCAGAAGATGTGCTGAAGACTCACCTCCTTCCCACACTGCCCACTGGCACCCAGCACTGAGGAAGATAAAGCGTGTGTCCTGGCTACTGCAGTGCTGTCAGCAGCTGCCTGACCACATAGCCTTTGCTTTCTGGCGGCTGGGTGGACAAACAGAAACCACAAGTGCTGTGGTCCTGTCCATGGAAGGAGCAGTGAGTCTCTCTCCTTCTCCACCTCCAAATTTTTACAAGGATTGTAAAAACAGAGCAACTTTCCAACTTCTGTCCTATCAGGTCTAGTCTGTAGCAAACAGACTGACAGAAAATGCCTGGACAGAGTTACTGCATAAGAATTGTTTCCTTAGGACTTAGGCTAAACATGACACAAAACCTTAGGTTTGTCTATAGATACTAAGTGGATCAACTTTTTCATAAAGATGCTGGGGGCTTTGCTACTCTTTTTGTTGCATTTAAAGTTTTTCAAACTGTCTTACTTACAAGAAATTGTAAAGAGTTTTAGAAAATCAACTTATTTTAAAGGTCATGTAAAATGATGGAGCTACCTATAACTAAATTAATTACAAATACTGTAATAATTTTTGCATCATTCTCCTAGTCTTCCAATTTTACATGAATACAATAAATACTCTATTAGAAACTCAACTTCAGCAAGCATTCAAACTACTCAGAGTGCAATTCAGCCCCACCTTTATTGGAAAACTCTTCATTTGAAGCTACACTATTACAACTGTTACAGGTTATTCTAATGATCACCTTTTATGTTTCACTGCACTAAAGCAGTACCTTTTAGTAGTAGATTTGTAGTGTGTATTTGACTCTCTTTTGTATCATAGTAGAGATACCATGCAGCTCTTCCACAGTCGTGGAAATAAACAAGACAAAACGGTGGTTCTGATTTCGGGAGAAGATCCCTGCTTGGAAGTCCATACCCACTAAAATCAATAGGACTGACAGTGAATTCACCTGGAGCTGAAGCTGAACATAAATGCTCATCGGTTTTATCTGCCACAGTATCAGCCACCTGTGTTTTTTAGCACCTACTTTCTCCAGAGTGGAGCACTTCTTCCAGACTCTTCTCTTCTTGTAGACTATTTCCAGGAGACTAGACTGTAATATAATTATGGCAACATGACTCTGCAGTTGTCATAGCAATAGAATGAGGGTGGTATGCTGAAGAAAAGAAAAAACCAAAACACAAAACCCCAACCTCAAATACAGCGAATGGAGACCTAGCAATTGTTTCTAACTGCTTTATCACATTTGTAGGCCCCTTGGAGAAAGGCCAGTGAAGTTACCCATGGCAGATTGCCTTTTGAACTGCTGTACTCAATAGTTTTCCATCTCCAGGCAGCAGCAGCCTGACTGCCCTTGTTTCCTTGTAAACCTGCCTTTTCCTGGGCCTTCTGATTACTGGCTGTGCTGTGTGGGACTGGAAGAGTTCTGCAGTGTTCACTGGGTAGGGAAATTTACCGGAGTTTCTTTATTTATACCCTTAAAAAGTTAAGTGTAAGACAAAATGGGGTTATGCAGTAAAAATGGAAAGGGTGTACTGGTATGTGGTTTGGACCAAGGGTCACAAGCTTTTGCAGTGACACAGCTTTGTTCCATCATGCGCCCAGCCAAACTCTTGACTTGAAGCTTGTAACTTGAAGCATGTAACAATCGCTCAGTATTTAAGCTGTACTTTCCCATCGAGTACCTCTTTCAGAGCAATTTCCCTGCTTTGTGCTGTTATAATGTGGTCAGGACATACAGCTCCAAAGTGTAACACCAGGCATGGAAATCTGCCTCTGGAACAACTGCTTATAGACTTAATAACAAACGTCTTCTTTTTAAAACCTTCATCTGGCTAGCCAGCCTTCATGGCATTTGAATTTGCCTTAGGAATATAGATTACAACTTTTCTCCCATGCAAGATGGTGTTATTAAAAGGGACAAAGTGCTGAAAACTTGGCAAGTCCTAGTAATCTATCCTGTTTTCCAGTCCAGATGTTGTGGAGTGATGCCTAAAGACGTTTATGCTTCCCTTAGTACAGGGAATAGCAGCTAAACATTCCATGTTACCCAAATCACAAGCATGATAAATCCTTTTGTTTTTTAAGTTTATGTAAGAGAAAGTACTGTGAATTTTGCTCAGGTCCATTCTCACCAGTGATTCTATTAATGAGTGGCAATGTCTAAAGATCCATAATAGAAAAATCATTAATTCTAGTGGTAGAGACAGAATTTTCTCTGTTGAATTCAGAAACAAGTAAAATCTAATTAAGATAGAGAAGTAGGAAATTCCATTCCAAATATAGGTAGATAGAATCTTTTCCACTGCAACTTAAAAATCGCTTGCTTTGGTCCAAGGGTGATGACTAGTCCTAGTTTTCTTATGGGAGGTTTGGGAAAGGGGGTAGGGTTTTGATTCACTGAAAGGGTAAATTAAAATACACACAACATTAAAAAGTTATGCTAAACATCATGCTTTTTATTTTTGGAGAAAGAGCAAGAAAATAGTAGTACTTCAACAGACTAGAAAAAGCCTCATGTAAATACCAAAAGCACAGCAAATTATATTAAAAGCTGATACATTCTTAAGTCAAAGCATGAAGTTGTGTATGTGTGTGTACATATACTTGTATACGCACATAGGCACACAACATTTTTAAGTACAGATGTAGCTATCTGGATTATCTGTGTTTTCCCTATCATTCAGCTTAGTTTTGTGTGAGTGAAGTAATTAGACCAGAATTAACATTAAAAAAAATATCCAACCATCGCCACAGACTAGATTAAGAACTTGTACACATACACAATCACAGCACAGTCTTTACTCTCGTGGCCTTTGAATTCCACTAAAATAAGCCAGTTTTAGAGGGAATGCACCCTAGAAGTCTCTTGGCTTTTATCACTGCAACATCCTAGCCTCTGCTAAAAACTAAGAGAGGAGGTACCCCAGAATGTGATCTCCAATTCTTCCTATAAAATGTACGCATACCAGACATGAACCATGCAAAAACCCTTTGAGATTTAAGCCCTTAATTATTAGTTTGTGTCAGGATTCAGGCACTGTGCTTTACAGCAATCTTTAGAATTAAAGTTAAGAAATTAAAATCGCGTTGGGAGTTGATTTTACTTAAAATAGAGAAGGGTGAAGACTCACATAGTTGGCAACTCTCAGTTGATTAAGCATTACATGTACACGCTATGAAATAATAACAACTAAGTGCTTTAGTAAGTTCTGAAAACAAAAATAAGTTATACTTCAAAGAACAAGTTAGTATAAAAAGTTTTAACATATGCAATGTGCTCAAAATACTTATTTCGCATTTTTAAAAAGAGCTGTTGTCTACCTTACAGAAACAAAGTTCACCCCAGTATAAAATATTGCAATTTGTCCCATTGTGTCATATGAGAGGTTTCCTTAATCTTCATATGATCGAGAACACTTGCACAAGAGTTCATGTTATTCCAAGCCACATAGTGGCAGACAGACTATGTTTGAATCTGTGCTTTTACTATGAAGTACAGTAAAAGCTAAGCAAACCATTTCAGAACAGTGTTTAGCAGGTCAAAGAGCTATGCAGATGCAAGATATCCAGAGAATAGTATAAAAGTTAACGCCAAGTGGCAGTACCAAGAAAGTGAATTAGATCAACAGAAAAAAAAAACCCTGCTGATAACATTCACTAT
>NW_020955740.1:0-10768 GCF_003031625.1 Empidonax traillii | reverse complement strand
TAGTGGCAGACAGACTATGTTTGAATCTGTGCTTTTACTATGAAGTACAGTAAAAGCTAAGCAAACCATTTCAGAACAGTGTTTAGCAGGTCAAAGAGCTATGCAGATGCAAGATATCCAGAGAATAGTATAAAAGTTAACGCCAAGTGGCAGTACCAAGAAAGTGAATTAGATCAACAGAAAAAAAAACCCCTGCTGATAACATTCACTATCACATGTACAGCTTGTAAGCTAGGAATAAATTAGCCTAAGGAGGAAAAAAAAATTCAAACTGTGTAAACAATCCACCCAGTACAAAACTGGATGCAGCCGGCAAGAGCAGAACTAGCTTAGTAGTGCTGAGGATGTGCGTGCATTCAGATGCCTGTTCAAAATGCATTTATCAATATCACTGACCACCCCCCCCAAAAAAAAAAACCAAAAAACACCACCTATAGCTATTTACACCACAGCAGAGGCTTCCCTCCCCCCTTACAAAGTTATTACAACTCGGGAAGTCACTGTTGTCTTCTACAACTAAAATTCCAGTTATAAGCTACCAATGTTTGTAAGTTGAAAACACCCACCTTGTAAATTAAATTGAAAACTCTTGTCAAGCATGTCTGAGGACTCTTCAAAAGTTAAGAGTACAGCACTTTCCTCAAGTGGTATTTGCATGAGTAACTTGTACTGACAGCCTGTTAAAATAAGTGAATTTAACAAAACTTGGGGTAGATGGGTATTCCTCCTCGGGAAGAGGGATCCAGATTCCAGTTGTTCTTGCTGAGGTGTGTTACAGGGAAAGAAGGACAAAAGAACCTTAGTTCAGTCAGCCTGGAGGTCAATCTGTCTGCTTCTAGAAGTATTCCTCCTCTTCATCAAAAAATCCATTTTCCAGGGCATACGAGCAGTCTGCATTAGAGTCAGCTTGGCAGGCACCTTTGTATTCTTGAATTGATTCATACAGAGAGTACAGCTGACACAGCAGTGACATATCCAGCTGCCGAAGGCCAACCTGAAGGGGGAAGAATTCAAACAAATAAACAAACAATCATTATTACAATTGTTTTTCCTACTGGCAGTGTAACGCTATATATCTTTTGTTGCTAAACAAGAGGTTCAAGCTTCTTTCCACCTTGAACAGTTATGAAATATGGAAGTAAAATTCATTTTCTAAGGTGACAGATGCCCCATGGGATAAACTGGACAAAAGAACAAAGAACAATGTGATGCAATAATGCAGAACATATGCAAAGCGTTCTTCAAAATGTTGCTGTATCACAACACCATGCTTATCTTCCAATAAGCAATTCCCTTCTATCAGCAGAATTACAGATAAACAAACAAAGTCTATATTCATCATTATGCAGGAGAGGTATTTTTCCAGAAATGCTTTGACACCATCTCTCTCTCACATATCACAGGCACTCTGTTTTAGTTTGAAATGGCCAGGAGTAGAAGTTTTAAATAGAACTCTGGTTTTCCACTTCCTGGTTAAATATTTCTACTCTAACTTTCTTTTCTCTATTGACATACATAGGCCAGGTATGTCTAGTGCAACACAGCACACTACTTGTAAGCAGCAAAACTAAAGCAAAAGTGAGACAAGGACATATGTTGTAGACTGCAAATCTTCAGAGTATTTTTCACATGCCACTGAAGCATAGGCTTGATTTACATTTAAGCACCTAATATTTTGGTCCTCAAACTTCTCAAGTATTAGTTCCACCGCCAATTAAACATTTGGAGCACCATGAAAAAAAATGGTTACCTTGTATCTTTATGTCAGCTACAAAACCAGTATGTTGCACTGCAAAGGGAAACAAAGCCAATCATTTAACTCAATGCAGTCTCGCTCTGTGGCAACAAAATGAGGAGTTCACTTGATACTGTCACCTATCCAAGTCAGGTCAAATTAAATCTAGGTTTTGTCTTGCAGTAAATTAAAGCCACTACCCAATTTAACATTTTCAAGAAACAGCCATTTCTGCCCATTTTTCAAGTGTTAAGCTGACAGTCTCTTCCTAGTGAGCCTCAGTTTCATCAAATAAGGTTTTTGCCACAACTCATGTTAAGAGGAGAAACAAATAATGTTAATAGCCTTTACTGCAGCCCGAACACCAGAATCTGTTTTATCCAGAATGATAATCTCTCAAAAATCTCTCCTTGAATGTCTAAATTCTAAGGACAGATACACTCAGTACACAAGAAAACCACAAGGAGCTCGCATGACGATCTTCCTTTGACATTGCTGAACTATCCTAACAGCTCCTTTTTATGAAGGTGGGAGGGGGAAAAAAAAATTCCCATACACCACAATGCCACTCCAACTCAGAAAAGGAGGATACAGCATCTTTCAGGAACAGCACAAATTACTTGGTGAGGTCATGAAGCCAAAATGTGAAATCCTGCACAGACTAACCATGAGGACTTCAGGACAGGACATGGAACACCCTGCTAGCTGCCAAGATGTTAAAGATAAGCCTTTCTACCACCTCAGATCTACACTATTTTTCTTACTCATCTTTATTTGCCTTTGTAACCTAAACAAACTGCTCACCTCAGGTAAGAAAGGATGCTGTGAAACTGGCCTTAACACTATGACATATGAACATGAGACCCACCAGACAGACTTGCCTCAGAGCTAAATGTTTGATGGACAAAACAGCAGTGAAGAACTGTTCACGGAGCAATTAGGAGTGAGTTGAGCCAAAAAAACTCAACCTGGAGACAGACAACCTTTGTCTCCCAGGAAAAATTGGAGCATTTCCACCAGCAGCATTCCTGTTTCAGCCCCATAAAGGACTTCAGCACTTTCTGTTAAGTTCAGTTCTACTGATTGCAAAGCACAAACTTCAAGGCAGAAATTGCTCAGCAGAATTAACATAACAGGCCTTAACACCAAATGGTTATGTTTAATATCTTATTTTTCTGTTGTTGCCACTAGCGTCAACGAAACAAGAAGTCCACTGAGAAAAATGTAGGCTTTAGCTCTTCACAGCTTTCAAGTGTGATCCCTGAGGTAGCAAAAGCCGGACAAAATTATAGCACTAGCCCAAAGTTTTTAACACCAACCAATTTGCATTCCTGAGTCACAGTCCTGAAGTGACCACTCCTTTCCTTCCCCTCTCTCCAAAGCATCCAAGTCCATCACTTTGTCAACTTAAAAACTTATACACACAGTTACTTGGTTGATCGTGCTGGAAAGATGCTGCTATGCATTTCTTCCTCATGAATTTAAAGCAAATTCGTTACTCAATAGAAATCCTATCTTTGACTGCTGCAAGAAAGTATGTTCAATATTAGTAAAAAAGTGCTATTACCTTCTTGATGAAAGGCAACATATTAGTACTCAGGAGTCTTTCTAATTTGTACAGGCCATAAAAAGTCTTGAAAGTCTTTGATGTGTTCAGAAGTAATTTTTTTCGTCAGAAGTGTTTTATCAAATTATCATCAAGGATAACAGAGTATTAAAGGGGACGTTTAAAGGGGAAGTCTAATTGTCAAGTGACTTTGAGAAGCATCTCATTTGATTTCCCATTAGGAAAAAAAATAGATTAGACTTTTATAATGAGTTATCTTTGCTTTTTTGGAAAGGTTTAAGACGACTAAGACCATATGTCCTCATTTCCCCCTACAGCACTGCAGAAGAAAGCCCCAGCAGTCGATACTAACCCGTCCTTCCTGAGCTTCAACGCAAACAGGCAATTCTAATACGCAGTTCTAAGAATTATCTCTAACCGTATTTAAACTACTTGTTGAAACACTGGTGGCAGACTAAGATCTCAGCATACTATACTGTCACTCTAAATCCACAAAAGGGACTTTCAACAGAGCTTCTTGTCTTCAAACACCATTTTAGCCTGAGAAAAACAGTTTTGAACCATGCAGATTTTCAGCAACATCATATTTCATATGCTTCACAGAATCACGGATTGTTAGGGTTGAAAGGGATGTCTGGAGATCATCTAGCCCAAGCCCCTGCCAAAGCAGGGTCACCTAGAGCAAGTGACACAGGAATGTGTCCAGATGGGTTTTGAATGTCTCCAGACAGGGAGAACCCATGACCTCCCTGGGCAGCCCCAATGTAAAGTTCTTCCTGATGCTAAGGTCAAACTTCTTATGCTTTAGTTTATGGGCATTGCTCCTCATCCTGTCACTGGGCACCACCGAGAAGAGTCTGGCACCATCCTCTTAACACACTCCTTTGAGATATTTATATGCATCATTGAGATCCCCTCTCAGTTTTCTCTGTTCTAGACCAAACAGGCCCAGCTCCCACACTCTTTTCTCATAAGAGAGATGCTCTAGCCCCCTGATCATCTCTGTGGCCCTCCGCTGGACCTTCTCCAGCAGCTCCTTGCCTTTCTTGTACTGATTCTTCAGAATCCTCAGCGCGCAAGGCATAGGCTATTATTAGTCATTACATCTGCAGCTTGCACCAACAAAGCACCAACACCCAATTAGTGTTTAATCAAAAGGTGTGCCAGGTCGCCTGGAAGAATTTCACTGTTAATAACGCCGCGCTGCAGGATCAAAACAGAGTCCTGAAGAAAACTACACCTAATCACAGCCACTCGGGCTGATCGAATCAGTGCCGAGACTTGGGGTTTTTTTGTTTTTGTTTTTGTTTTTTTTTTTAAACGATAGCCTTGTAGCGTGGATGCCAGATCCCGGTGGATGCCGGATACCGATGGGATGCCGGGTCCCGGTGTGTGCCGCGACAAGCGGCTCTCCATCTGCAGCCGGGGCGGCCCCACCGCCCCCGGCCCCGACCCCGTTTCGCGGCGCCCGCGGCGGCCGCCCGGGCTACGCGGGGCTGCCCCAGCCCACCGGGGCCGGGGCGCCCTTCCGGCCCCGGGGAGGTGGCGGCGCCCCCCGCCGCCGCTCGCCACGTCCGCCGCCGCCGCCACCGCCGCCCCGCCGAGACCCGCCCCGCTCACCATCTCCTTGCGGAGCAGGGCCAGCGCCGCGTCCAGGTTGGGAGGCTTGGGCGGGCGCGGCGAGCCCCGGCCGCCGCCGCTCAGCTCGTCCTGGATGCGGGACTTCTGCGCGTAGAGCCGCTCCAGGTCCCGCCAGCGCCCGCCCTGGCCGCCGCCGCCGCCCGAGGACGAGGAGTTGAGCAGCCCGCTCAGGCTCTTGGGCAGCGGCGGCAGCCCCGCGCCGCCCCCGGGCCCCAGCAGCCCCGGACCGCTCATGCTGCGGCGGCGGCCACCGACGGAAAGACCAGCCCCGGCCCCGCCGCGGGAGGCGCCGCCCGGAGCCCGCCCCGCCTCCGGGCCGGGCGGGGGCGGGGGAGCCGAGCGGGGCCGGCGGAGGGAGGGAGGGACGGAGCGGAGCGGGAGCGATGGGGGTCTCGGGACGCAGGTGGTCGGCGTGCTCGGGCTCCGGGCTTTAGGCTCGGGCTCGGCAGTCGCAGCGCGGTGGCTTTGTCTGGGCCGAGGCGAGTCCCTTCGGGCTGGTCCTCAGCCTGTGCCCCGCAGAAACACCCCCGCAGTGTCTGCCCCGGGGTCACGGGAGGCAGAAGGGCCCTGCGGGAGCTGGGCTGAGCCTCCGGGCTCGACCCCGGGGGCTGGGGGAGGGATGGAACGCAGTGAAAGCAAACATGAAAGCAGATTAACTGCTGCAGGCGGAGGGTGGCTATTTCTTCTGTGGCGGTGGTGTTACATCAGTTGCTTGATAACGCGAGAGTGCTCTCCCCTTCCGTCAAGGTGTTTCTTTCTGTCCTGTTTTGGGTTGGGATGGAGTTAATTCCCTCTCAGTAGCTGTTACAGTGCTGTGTTTTTCATTCAGAATGGGAGTGATGTTGATAACACACTGATGTTTTGGTTTTTGCTAAGTCGTGTTTATTCTACGTTAAGGATTTTGTGTGTGTGCGTCTGTTTGTGTATGTGTGTGTCTGTTTGTGTATGTGTGTGTCTCATGCTCTGCCAGTGACAAGGTACACAAAAGAAGTCGGGAGGGAGCATAGCCGGGACAGATGACCTGAGCTGGCCAAAGGGATATTCACCTTTGTTATTTTGTAATTTGTTTTCCATTATTAAACTGTTTTTATCTCAACCTACCAATTCTACTTCTGATTCTTATACCCATTCCACCGGGCTAGGGGGGAAGGAGAGTGGGGTTGAGTGAGCAGCTGCGCAGTGCCTAATTTCCAGCTGGGCTTGAACCGTGTCACCTTCACATCCCTGCAGCCAAGTTTTGTACCAAGTGTTTTATTTCCAAGCGCTACAGCTACTCAAACCTCGCTCTACCTGCTCCGTGAGTCAAATTTCTCAATCTGTGTTAGCTCACAGTCTGTGTTCCAGGTTTATTCACAGAACAGTTTATTGCTCTGCTATTAAGAAAATACCCAGCTGCTTTCCTAAGAAGCTGATGAAAACGGGAGTCGTGCTGCAGGAGTGGGGCGTGAGGGGGGCTGTGGCACAGGAGACCCCAAAACTGCCAGTGCAGCCACAGCTCTGTTACCACAGCAATACAATCCTCAATATGCCAACTCTGGTTTTGTGCCTTTTATGTTTCCACACTTTTTCCTTGACATATTTGTATCTCTGGAGTCTCTTGAAAAAATCAGGGCAGTTTTGGATTATTCAAAATTCAAACCAAAGCAGAGTATAAAATTGGAGTTCTGGGAATGTGCTGCCATTGCAAAGCCTGATTCTTTAAAGTTGCATTCCTATTGCCACGGCCCTGCTTTGTTTATGGGGTTTTCTCTTCAAGAAATTACCAGATATAGTGATTTTGAGTTAAGCCTCTACATATTTTCAGTTTTGTTCCTGGAATTGCATGACTTTTTCATGGTTTAAATGTCATCAGACTCAGTGACAATTGTTTTCAAACTGCTTACTGTGGAAGAAGCTTTTGCCAATCTTTGTTCATGTTTACACACCATTTAGGGATTGATTTTTCAGACAACCTGATGTGCTTTTTATTGCACTGGATTGAAGAAGACTTTTTTTCCCCCTGTTAGTCATGATGCCACTTCTGCCCAGGTTAATTGTGAAAAATAAAATTGCGCTGAAAGCTTTTTTGAAACTAAAGGCATTTTAAACCATCCCTATTGTAGATTAACAGTGTCAACAAACCCCTCATCCTTCCAGGCCAAGGGTGCCTGACTGCAAAAATACAGATTTGGTTTGCTAAGGAAGTAGGCACTGTATTATGTTCCTGCTTATTAGCAAATATATTTATTTGTTCCCCTTCCAATCCCCCCCATTTTTTTTCCACGATGACAGCTATTTGGAAAAGCTTGTGAGTATTCTTATTTTATCTAGACCATCTTATTTTTTTTTTAGTTTGCCTGATCTCATGAAATTCTGAGTGCGTTTTCTTCATATTTGGGTCTTTTAGGTGCTTTGTCGCCACATCTTTACTATTGCAGAAGTCTTTATGCTGTCTTACTGCTTAACTTTGTAATCTGAAAAATAAAAAAAAAAAAATACTTTGTGGGTTTTCAGTGACCCTTCTCTCACTTGGCTACATTATCTAGCCTTCATTCATATTAAATTCATAACTACTCTTTAAAATCTGAATCTACTGCTTTATTTAGTCTGACCTAGTTATAACATCGTGATAATGGAAGCTGGAGTCTTTTGCAGTTATGTCCTTTGGTTATGGAGTAAGGTTTGTTAGCTGTATAAACCTCTTGGCCTTTGTTGGTTCCTAGAATTGAATCACAGAAATGTGTTACTTGTCTAAACTGATCTTTGCTAAGGACATTACCTAAAAAAACCCTACATTAAAAATACATGTAGTTATGTCATAAAGAATTAGGAAGCAGCAGAAGAGCAGTGTTCCATACCATTTCTGTAAGGAAATGCATCATGTCATATTTTTAATTTACATGTTCATATGTGATGTTTTTCCTCATTCATTAGGAGGTTACACAATGCCTGTGTATCATTTGTGCATCATTTACTAACATTCCCCTTTTAAAATGTGGTGATCTATATGCATTATAGTGTACCTTGAACTGACACATTAAGACTGTTCCCTACAGCCTTTTCTCTGATGCTTTCGCTTCTCGTAACTGACTTATCCATAAATGTTAATGGAATTCTTCTTTATGACAGCACTGTGATAGAAGGTGGTATTGTTACCCACACTGGGACAAGGACAATGGAAAGCTAAAGGTAGGTCATGCTAAAAAAACATCTACTAATTTTGAGTGGCTGGTTCATTCCTAAGGATGATTTTTCCACTTGACACAACTGACAGAAGGACATGTGCTTCTGCTTCAAGCTACTCTGCACAGAGCAGCACCTTTGCTTAAAGCTACCTTCATTAGTGGTTTACAGTAAGACTCCAGATATTGCAGCAATTTTGTCAGCTGTGCATCAGGGATATCATAAGACTTGCTAAACAAGATACACCAGAGCTCATCTGTCTACGTCCTTTTTATGTTTGCAAGATGTCTCTCACTGGGTTAACTTAAAGTCATGATTGCTTGTCAAGGACGGGTCAGGATCCAGATATCACAAACTGAGCATAAGTAAGACAAATTAATAATTACTGACACATGCTTTACTCTTCCATTTGCTCCTCTAGTCAAAGTGCCTGAACATTCTGTTTCTCGTGAGGTCTATGGTTATAATCACTAATGTGGAGGAACAGAGATCAGGCTGTTCTGTGGCTCTCTAGGACTCATAGAATCATAAAATATCCTGAGTTTGAAGGGACCCACAAGGATCATCAAGTCTGATGTGAAACTCAACCCTTTGGCTAAAGAGAATTTAGAAGATGCTGACTTCAATTGGAACCTGATATATGACACCGTACAGTGGCATATCCAAACAGAAATCAGGTTTTCAGCTGAAGATCAGTCAGTTCTTAGGCATCATTTTTCATCAATTTTAAATAAAAATGGTCGAGTCCTAATTGTGGCACTATTTTTCTCCAGGTATATTTCCATATCAATGCCTAAAAGGTGAAACTCCAGTATATTCTAACACATATCACAGGGGCTCCCAGCTAGGTCCCTAGCAAAGTGGTATCCTTAGATCTAGAACAGAGATCCTCCTATTTAAGCTACCTGAGTAAACAGGAGCAGTAGTGGGCTCTTACCTTTTTTATGTCTGCTACCTCATAGATACCCAAAAAAGACACCTCAGCCTTTGCAGGGTTCAGAACAAACTGCTAGAAACACAGAAGTATGGAGATTTGGGGGTCGAGGCTTGAGTTTAAAGTTCTTGATGAAATGTATTCCTGTGGTTACAAACCCACTTGCTCTCCCAGCCTGTTGTTATTAACCTTGTCCTTGTCTTTGTGTCCTGGCATGGACCCTGTCCCAAAGCAATGTCCCCTACCTATGGCCTCTGATGCCATAGTTCCTATCCCTGCCTTTTCTCACTGCAGCTGCCACCCACACATGCTAGAGCTGTATGCCTCTGGAGAGGGACCCTGGACAAAGTAATCCCTGGAACTTTATACTCCCTCAGTCTGTGCACCTGCTCTTCATGCGCCTTTCACACGCCTCTTGGTCCAAATTTATGGTCTGGAGTCTTCTAACACTTCATTGGATTCTTTCTTCATGCTCATGTGGGCAGACCAATCATTTTTCTTATCTTGGGGCCCTCCAGGGTCTCAGCCCTTATCTGAAGATATCCAGTCTTTCTCTATTTACTCCTCTGCTTAGTCATTCATGTTAACAAAGGCAGTTCGTTTAGAGCTCATCTATGCTAATTTTTCCTCAGCTTCTCTGCCATATCTAATGCTGCCCTTTAGCCCTCTGCAATGAAGTCAAACTGCTAATTCTTCCTTTTTCATGAAGAAACAGAAAACCCCAAATTTTGACAGCAGGAGAGAAAGAGTCTAGGACATCGGGGGTAGGTATGACAGAAAAGTGATTAGGACTAGGCAAAGCAAGGGCAATAGATTCAGCAGGAATCAGAGGTTACACAGAGGGACTGATCTATAGAGTTAGTGTGTGTGAGTAACAGCTTCATCACTGATGGCATCTTCCAACCAGTAATAAGGCACATGCAGGGTGTTTTGGTTTTGTTTGTTTGTTTGGGTTTTTTTGGTTTGTTTTTGTTTGGTTGGGGTTTTTTTGCAAGTAGCAGCCACTCAAAGAAGAGCTCTGTTTCCTCTCTCCTTTTCTCAGTGAGCACGGTATGGATTTTTGAACTAATTTATGCCCAGCAATTAAAGCAGTGAGGAGTAGTATGGAAATCTGAAGAGCGTGTGCATGTGTCAAATAGGCAGTTACATGTCCATAATGACAAGTGATCTAATTCTCCTCTCTCACTATATTTTTTTTTACACCGCCATAAGGTGCAAGTGCTGCTGGTTTGAGTTGTTAAGGGGAAAGGAAGACTCAAAGTCTGTACTTTCATATCAAAAATTATCACAAGGATCGTGCTTAGAAGAAATAAGGACTTCATTTGAAAGTAAAGTTGATAGGACCTCCAGTTAAGGTAACCAAACCCTTATTTTGCTGATGATGCCAAAACATGGCTTGTTCATGTCTTTATTTAACATTACATCAAGTTATAAATCTTCTCCACAGTACATCACTCAGTGCACTGCAACACTGGTTTTAAAATCTCTTTATTCTATTCTCTCACTTTATTAAATCAGATGTCACGGTATCAGTCTTTTTTCCCCCCTACCTCTCCAGCCTCATAGATTCTTCCCTTATGTGAAATCCAGAAAAAGGAGTCATTTAGACCACGTCAAATTCATATTCCTATAATGTGTCCTTGTCTTCAGGATTGCTGTTGTAATTAAGAAAGCAAGCCATTTTAGTATTTTTTATCAAGTGGTAAAAGCAAATCCCTTGAAATGAAAT
>NW_020955739.1:863363-877293 GCF_003031625.1 Empidonax traillii | reverse complement strand
TATTTTTACATTAAATGTTATGAACTATTACCTGATGAATTTTTCCCATTTTGGTCACTTTTATATCTTACAAAACCATATAAGCATTACAATTTCAGAAAGGGCCAAAACCAGTGCAACTACTTACTGATTATAGACACACAAGGGTTTGAAAACCTATTCTTTCACTGAAGTCTTGCTAAGTCATGATAGGACAGAATCAACAAAGCATTATTAAATATACCTAATAAGTTCACTTATGCAAATCAACTTTCTGAGCTCTCATCCATGCTCCATCTATTTTCAAAAAGGTAACCTGAGGAAAGACAAGAAACAATTAATTGTAAGCTAAGCTTGGGAACTACCTTGATAATTCACCCAAATCAATAAGTAGTCAAATAAGTAGATTTGATCCAAATGAGATCTATAAATGAGATATTTTAAAATATTGTGAAAACATAAGACAAATATTTAAATATTCAGGGACCATAAATTAAAGTATAACTTCAGGCAGATTTCAGTTTTTCTTATTAATTTCAGCAACCTTTTCTACAGCTTTGTTTCACCTACAGTTTCTTTTACATAAATAATCCTGTATTTGTCCTTTCTATGTACCTGAAGTTGGACTAGAGTATACATTTGTCACAGGGATAAAACAGTGAGACTTAAATAGACCATATTGATTTGTCTTCATGCACACTGTTCTTTTGGAAATTTAGTGCAAAACTCTGCAATTGCTGCTAAAACTTTGTTTTCTGAGGCACAGAAGCTTAGCAAATGTACTAATAAATCTAATTTACCTGATACTATGCTCCTGCTGAATAGCCCGTGCCCACATTACTACACCTCTTACCCTTCATAATCAGGGTGAAACATCAAGCTGTTCATCAGGAGTGATGATAGATCTTTAGTATTACAAACAGGTTTGGTTCAGTAGAGTGCTCGTTGGTACAGGCCGAAGTGGTGGCACACATACTTTTAAGAGCTTAGCAGTGTAAGCAACGAATTTCAGTATCCAAAGATGTTTTGTTAAATACCTTAATTTCCAAGTGCAATCACAAGGAAGTTGTGCAAATTTCTGTAGAAACGTCGTATCGCTAGTTTTTGGAGACTAAAAAACTGTCATATGAGCCAATATTGATTCATACTATGCATACAGCAAATTTGGTACAGAAAAAAATAAGTCTCCAAGTGTGCAAGTTTTATTATCTCACTTTCTATTAAGAAAGATTATCCAAGACTTTATACTTTGCCACCAGTATGTAAGTAAAATCTTATATATAAAAGTCAAGCTTTCAGGCAAGAAGAAATCCATTGAACAATTTTTATGTTTGAAGAGCTAAAACTTCAGTGACCTTAACTCCAATTTTTAAAACTAATATTCCTCTTAGAATATCATTCAAGTAAGTTAAAAATTAGGTTACTGCATGTAATTCTACAGAGAATGTTTTCTTAGAGTTAGAAAAAAGTTTGTCAGTAATTATTTTACTAAGGAATAAAAACCTTAAAATTTTAAACAGAAAAAAAAAAATATAGTTCCTACGGAGACTCCCTTGCACTAAAGAAAAAATCTATATTTTTCAGGAGCCGTAGTGTCAAAGTGAGAAAAATTTAGCTGAACTATCATCTTATTTACAGAAAAGTTTTCTAAACTGGTGAATTTACTTTTAATTTCTTCAACAGTGTATTATAGTAGTTATGGAGTACAGTATTTATTTTTTCTTTATTCCATTTTTTTTCAAATTTACAGTGCAGTCATTGAGATTAAGCTGGGGATTGAGGTTTCTCAAGGGCAGTTGTGTTGCAGTAACAAAATACATGAATTATCAGATGACTGAGCTAGATTTATATGAAATGAACTACTTTTAATGGGTGCTATATTCCCCAGTGAATTATTTTCATGTTGAGGCTTTGTCACATCATGTGTTTATCAAGTTTCTTTCTATATTCTGACTACATCTGGTTGCTTTGTCAAGTAATTTAGCTTTGAATCACTATTAAGAAATCTCATGAGGTAATGAGATTTTTTTTTTTAGATTATAAATCACTCGTACTTTTTGTCTACTTACATAAAATAGGCTATTTACACTGTAAAGACAGTTTAAATGCAATAAGGAGATATTTATATAATATATGCAGTAGGTCAACTGAACAGTTTTTCCAGGCAATATAGATGGAGGTAAAGTCACATGAAAAATGCCTGTTCTAAATAGAATCTTCTTACACTGATATTTGGACCAATAATAACAAAAGGCAGAGAATACACTTTGGGGTTTTTAGTAAATAAAATGTACCAGCTTCTTTGGAAGGAGGACCAAGCATATCATTAATGAGGAAAACACCTCTGCTTAATTTTTTAGAAACCAGAGTGTGCTGTTCCTGGGTTTCTATTTTAGTTATTGACATATCCATCTATGTATGTATGTATGTATGTATGTATGTATGTATGTATGTATCTATCTATCTATCTATCTATCCATCTATCCATTTTATTATCAATAACAATTGTTCTTCTTTTAACATTAGCATAGCTCTTGCAACAGTTACAGATAATACCAAGAAAAAGGTTCCAGCTAAGATTTTTTACTCTTATTACCCAGTGATATTTTTCTGTATTTTTGTACCTGTTCTTTGTGTTATAATAATAACACCCATTAATCCATAGTTGAAACTATATTACACTATACTCTGCACAAACATGTAATTTTATATTGTAGCTGCTTCAAGTTGTGCACAAACCTATTTAAAGTCTGTAGAATACACCTTAAATATACATTAGATGGAATAGATGATTAAAGAAACTTTTTTCATGGGACTTGACAAATTATTTATGTGACCTATCATGCAACCTGGCATGATAATCTTCCATAATCACTCCTAGAGTGAATCAATTGGTTAGAAGGAGAAAGGGTTAGTATGTTCTGTCAGCATGGAAGCTACATTCCTTCAAAGTACTGCTTGTGGATATGCCCTTTAATCACCAGCATCAGTCTCATTTTAACTATTCTCAGAACCATTCTTTTAGTTTTTAGACTTTTTTTTTTCCTTTTATGCCATCACAATTCAAAGCAAAAGGTAGTTCAAGAGGAAAATTCTTTACTCATGAAGTCCAGTCAGAAAGTTTCAAAATGCCTCTCATTAAATTAGGTGCTTTACAGATGTGTGGGAAAAAATATTGTCTAGTGACCAACTGCATTAGAATAACCTCCATTACCTTAATAAACTGACATTGAACTCTAGACCTGTGTCTTAAAACAGCTAAATGGGCTGTGCAAACCAATCACTTAGCTTCACTGGTTAGTTAGAATCGCAACCTACAGAATAGCTTTTATCACATTGCAACTGTGACAACCTTAAGTTAGACGTGCACATTTTAATCAGTGAAGATACAGCCTCTGGATTTTAGAAAACAGTTCAGTGTCCAAATTTAAATGTGTCATATAATTCCTTTTGTATCCCAGACCAGGTTTCCCCATTCCAGAAAGGCAAATGACCTACATTAACCAGCTCCATGAAGATGTCCTAGGTACTTAATGAAACATCAGATGTAAGTAGTTTATGCAGACAACTAAATGAAGCCCAGAGAGCTCAACAGTTCACATTTACTGAAACAAGAAGATCTTCACTGATTTTATCAGTCACTTTGTGAGCTCATAGATTTTGATATCTAAATAGTTTGATGGGCTACTTCCAAAGTGAGAAATCTCTCTTTGATTCTTCAGATCTGAGAGTATGGAACAAATAATCTCTAGGTGTAAATACACATTTGACCAGAATCTCTTGGTCTTCATCCACATTTAACATATTAAGATCAATACAGCATAAAATAGTCTGAAAAGATATTTATGTACAATATAAGGTATTCTTAAAAAACAAAGTCCTTGTCTCTACTCTGACTCAGTGTAATTCCTTCTACTTCATCAGTTTTCAATTGCTAATGTTCTTTTGCTTTGCTATTGGAATAGTTGCTTTTACTGTTTCATTGTGTACTGTGCAACATCATCAGATGCAGATATTCAAATCCTCGTCAAAATGAACATTCAGAAAGGTAAATCTGAACATTTTGAAACAATAAAAATAAAATCCAGGGTGGAAATTGTGAAAACAGTTATCTTCATCCTATTGTCTCATTTCTACTCTCCAAATAGTGTTTTGCTGGAATTTCTTTGAAGTGCCAGGAGGGTATATAGGCAAAATGACCCTGCCTGAAAATGGGAATTTTATTATGT
This sequence comes from Empidonax traillii, assembly GCF_003031625.1. Taxonomy (NCBI): domain Eukaryota; kingdom Metazoa; phylum Chordata; class Aves; order Passeriformes; family Tyrannidae; genus Empidonax; species Empidonax traillii. Next base: position 873,085 of record NW_020955739.1, on the reverse strand, counting down.
TTTCATCAGTTAAATCTGTGTAGACTTTTCTTTTCTGAAAGCTTGAAAAGCATGAATTTCAACAGGTATTTGTGACAAAAGCTAGGTTTAGACTAAGACATTATGCTGGTAATATGAAACTTTGTAATCCTTAGCAGCCTTCTAACTCGTGGATTGCAGAGAAAGGAAGAATTGATATGGATAAAAGAATATTGCAAAGACCAAACTTGTGCATACGTTAAAAATTAATCAGTTATAATTTCTAATTACTTTATTTCCTATAAACCATAGATTCCAAGAGTGGTTCATCATACAATACCTGATCAAAATAACATTAGTATTAATGCAGAGGTCTCTATTGCACTGGCACAAAAAAGGCATTCATTAAAAAATGGATAAGGAACAAAAAAGACTGACCACAATTTTTTTAAATTTCTTTTTATTTGGATATCTTTCTTTTGCTGGCTATTGATAGAAAAATTACCTAAAAACACATCAGCATAAATGTTCTTTTCTGCTTAGTTACTCACAGGAATGAAATTACAATTTAACCAATGAAGCAGACTTGCAGAAATTTGTCTTGTGCGAAAATGTAAGTGCTTACATATTTATTATTTGGGATCAAAAAAAAAGCAATATTGATGACAATCTAGGTCTTTGGTGTTTATTTTGTCATAACGCCTATTCAGATTAAGTAAACACCCTAACCAGTGAACTGACATATGTTCTCTGTCTTCATTATGCCAGCTGTTCACAGAATCACAGAATATGCTGAATTCATAGAATCATAGAACCATAGAATCAGATGGGTTGGAAAGGACCTCTGAAATCATCAAGTCCAACCCTTGACCCACTACCCCCACAGTTACTAGACTATGACACTCAGTGCCACATCCAATCTCTTCTTAAATACCACCAGGGACAGAGAATCCACCACCTCCCTGGACAGCCCATTCCAATGTCTGATTACTCTCTCTGTAAAGAATGTCTTCCTAGTATCTAACCTAAACCTCCCCTGGCAGAGCTTAAGACCATGCCCTCTTGTCTTACTGATAGCTGGCTGGGAGAAAAGACCAACCCCCATCTGGCTACAATCTCCTTTTGGGTAGTTGTAGAGAGTGTCGAGAATTGGAAGAGACCCACAAGAATCATGGACTCCAACACTCAGTGCTGCACAACACCATCCCCAAGAGTCACACCATGTGCCTGAGAGTTTCATTCAAATGCTTCTTGAACTCTGTCAGGCTTGGTGCTGTGACCACTTCCCTGAGGAGCCTGTTCCAGTGCACAACCACCTTCTGGGTGAAGAACATTTTTCTAATATCCAGCCTAAATCTCCCCTGACACAACTTCAGGTCATTCCCTTGTGTCCTGTCACTGGTCACAACAGAGAAGAGATCAGTGCCTGCCCCTCCTCTTCTCCTCAAAAGGAAGTTGTAGGTTACAATGAGGTCTATCCTCAGTCTCCTCTTCTCCAAGCTGAACAGACTAAGTGAGCCAGTTTCTCACCCACTTTATGATGTGTTTATCCAGCTGTGTGCTGGATAGTTGGTCCAGAAGGATCCTGTGAGAGACACTATCAAAAACTTTTCTGAAATACATAAAGATTGATAACCATTGAAACCATGGAGAAAAAATCTGGGGATATCATGCCATTTTTACTAACATACACAAGATGTAATGATTATAACTGGCAGTGATATTTGCAGGTTTTATTTTTAGTTTGCTGACAATTGCCAACAACAACCCAAGCATCAGGAACCCATTTATGACAAGTTCCATAGTATTATTGCGGTTGCTGCAGAAAACCTCAAGTCCTTGACAATAATACCACAGCATCAATTAATTCAATTTAATTTCCTGTATAAGATCATTCTAATATGTGTGGATAAAGCATTGACAGCTTTCATATGACATTTGAATATCCCATTAAATAAAAAGAAGAAAATAATAATATGGGACAGCTTATAAAAGTGGTAAGGTCTGTGATAAGGCTTCTTCTGACTTCAAAAACATTTGAAGAAGATTTGTATTATACCAATGATGCAGCTGTTTAATATTTTGGTTTAGTTTTTGATATAATATTCTGTCATATCTCATTTTATCTGCATATCAGATAACTATATAAAAATAATGTTTATTTTCTTTCACTGTGCCTATTTAAAGGCACATTAAGGGCAATATGTAGATCCATTGTAGCTATTGATGGTGAAGAGTCAAAGACTACAAAGGCTGAATTTCACTTTCTTAGAGTTTGTTAGAAAGATACAAAGCTTAAGATTGCACAAAGGATGTAATCTCATAATGCAGTCTGTACTGGAAGGTGTTCAGTGCCAGGGCTTGGGACAATATCAGCTGAAGTTCCATTCAGCTTTAAGAGGGGTTTTAACTTTATCAAAGCTTTTCTTAATTTTGCAGTGCATGCTTTCCTCCAAAACAGTTTTTCCATGTATAGTGTCATTACCAGGAGACCAGTTAAGTCTGTGATCATAATTTTATTCAGCCTTTTTGTTTTGTTTTATTTCTATTTTTTGAAATTCTACCCCTCATAGCTGCTGTTGTATTCATATTAATACAAAAATAAATTATCTTCAGTCAATTTTCTTTTGCATTCTGGAATTCACAGAGTTCAAGCATTTTTTTTTAATTTATTTTTTTTTAGATTAAAGTTTTTTTCAGTTTTCTTCTTCCCCCTCACTGATAATCAGATTCTTTGTACTTTCCCAAAATCTCAGTAGGACTAATGCAACTCATTCCCCTATCAAGTATACTCTGTGTGGCCATGAAGGTCTTCTACTACAAGCTGGACTACTCCTGGGGAAATTACAAATACCCAGCTCTCATCTAAACAGTAAGATGAAAGGGAAATCTGAACACACTGGTACTTAGTGAAAGCTAATAAGGGTTCTTTTGGAAGGAATGCAATCTTACTCCTTATTTATTTGTAATGTTAAAGAGAAACAAGTAAAGAGAGATTGCAGCTAATTTAGATGTTTGTTACATGCAGGAACTATAACCTAGGACATAGTCAATATAAATCTATGAATGTAATAGCCTTGCAACCAATTTTCCACTGTTTTCTAAAAAGGTTGGTAACATATATGTTATTTAATGAAGAACAAACTAGATGGGAAAGAGGTGGAGCTGTGCAATAAAAGAATAAAAGCACCATGACTATAGTCATTCTTTTGTATAACTGCTCAAAGAAATACACTTGTCAAATCTGTGGCAGCATGTGACTGAACAAACCAGCACTTTCATATGTGAAAATGTGCTGTTTTAGCAAGGTAATCTTTAGTGATTCCGAATAAGGGTTCTAAAGCTTGTTAATTGTTTAAGAAACAGATACATGATGCACACATTAAGGCACACTTCTCATTATCAATTCTGTTATGCTTAAGGAAAATTCCTAAATAAATTCTAGCCTTTAAGAAACAGCGTATTATCTAAAAAATAGTTCTTCAGTGGTTGGTAGATGGTGCTTAAGTGTGTATTTTTGGCTGCATGAAATATAGCTAAATGTGCAATTTCGTAAGAAACTTCTTTTACAAGTAGGAATAAATATTCTGGTCTGCCTAGCTCTTGCCTAAATTTTGTCTGCTTACTGTACCAGATATCCTAAGCAACTGTAGGTTTGTCTTCACACAATTTTATTTTCTCTGTAAGTTTTTATCATAAAGATTTTGCATAAGACATCAGATTATGTTGTGGCACACATTGATGTAAAGAGGTCCATTTCTTTTCCTGGCACATAAAAAAATAAAATAAATTCTAAAGCTAAACAATTAGTTGAGATTAGCTATCTTTAAATGATTAAGCTTTGGGAAGAGGAACACTTTTTCATATATGCTTAGCAGTAAGATCTCTAAGTAAATGTCTAAGAATTGATCTGTAGTTATCTTTTATTTAGTTCTCTGTAGTTGATAAAGGCACTCAGGGAAAGAAAAATCACCTATTTTTGTCTTTTTCTGTAAGAGAAAATAATAATTGCATCTATGGTAAGTATGATGAACTTTAATCATCTTAACACAGATGTTCATATTTAAGTAAGATATACTCCATTCTCATATTAAGCTTACTTTCTGGGACACCATAACTATTTCCACTACGCTAAAGGGGCACAAAAGTGTAACCACTGATCCATGACTTACACTGTTAGCAAACACTTAGAACTAAGAATTAAGTTTACTCTGCCTATATTGACAGCAGAGAAGTTTTAAACCTCCAAAAGAAGAAAACCTCTTATAAATTTTGGTAAGACATTCAGGTGAATGTGATTGTCCCGTGATATTTTCTTAAATGCACTTGTTGATTAAATAGTGAAGATCAAGGAAACTTTTAAAAGCAATACAATTTCAAAAGACAGCTGTAGTTTTCACACATGTTAAATGTTTATATTGGATTTTACTTCCTTTTTCTGTTACAGAAACTTCTTTTTTATTTTTTTAACGTTACATTTATTTTATTATTTTTATCATTTAACAATGCATTTAACATTACAACATGACAATATATTTTAATATTTTCACACTATCTAACCAGTTCCTGGGGAAGCTAATATTTCGACAGCTGTGGACCACAGATACGACTTTTTGAAGATAAGGTATTTTAATCATTCTCCAGTTAAAAGATAAAACTCAGTTACACTGCAAATTTAAATTTGAAGCTTAAATTTATATTTTTCAGTTTAGGAGTTAACTAAGAAAAACAAAGGAAACAAGTTTATAAGAAAACTTGTATAGCATATTCCTACTCTCTTTAAGCTATGCAAAAGCATTATTATGCTAAGATTGTTAAAAAATAAAAAACAATGCTAGAAAAGCTACAGGTAAACTCTCAGGATAATAATATAACTACTCTTTTTAGACTGTTATTTCTCATGTATACATCACAAGATATTCTGAGCTGGAAGAGATCCACAAGGATCAGTGAGTCCTCTTAAGTGAATGGCTGTATAAGGATTGAACTCACAGCCTAAGCATTATTAGCTCTAACCCAGCTAGTCAGCATATGGCATACATATAACTGCCATTTAAAAATCTTGGCAGCTTAGAAAAGATGTTGACTATATAGTTCTTTTACAATATCAGTTGATTATGATGTGGTAGCCAAAGAGACAAATAGAATGCTATAAATTAGTATGGAATGAAAAGTGAGCAAAACAAAGACCATTATTATGCAAATAAATACATGCCTCACCTCTGTCTTGGTTATATATGATTTCAGCCACTTGAGCAATAAAAGTAAAAAATAATTTTAAAAAACCCCACAACAACAATTTGATAAGTACTCTTGAACCGAAAGGGATTCTTCCGTTTAAATAAAAGATGTCTCAGGCATACACAGTATTTTATAAAATCAGAAACTTTATATAGAGAGTGAACAGAGAAACAGTGTATGTTATGCCATACACTTGAGAGTATCACATATTTGGAACTTAGAACAAACAGGAATCACTTTTCCTGAATAATTTGCTTCTGGTATATTTTGCTAGATATCTTGTAGGTATTAACAGTGTGAGTCTTTGAAAAGGATAAGAAAAAGTCATGAAAGATAAGATAGTCAGTAGTTTTCTATCATCGTAAAGATGATGACAAGGGTTCTAAAAAATCATGTGACTCAGGATGCCCCTGAAACGTTGTATTGTCCAAATGTTCCTTGAATTTTGTCAAGCTTGGCGCTGTGACCACTTCCCTGAGGAGCCTGTTCCAGTGCCCAACCACACTCTGGGTGAACAACCTTTTACTAATATCTAAACCTAAATCTTCCCTGACACAGCTTCAGGCCATTCCTGGCACAGCTTCAGGCCATTCCCTCAGGTTCTGTCACTGGTCACCACAGATCAGTGCCTGCCTCTCCTCTTCCTGTCACAAGGAAGTCGTAAAATGCAATGAGGTCTCCCCACAGTCTCCTCCAGGCTGAACAGCTGAACAGTTTCCTTTCAAGGCCCTTCACCATCTTCGTTGTCCTTCTTTGGTGCATAAGCTACAGAACAGGCTTCCTTGAAGAAAAGAGAACTCAGTCTCAAGGTTTAATCACAAACACACCCTCAGCTGTGTTGAATGAATGACACAACCTCATGATTTTCAAGACTAATATTCAGCACATTCAACGGAGTAAAATCAAATGGACTTCACTACTGCATTTAACAAAGACTTTTGAATTCATAGTAGTGCTAAAATAATGCCTTTAGAATACTTCTCCAAAGATTAGAAAATAATCTGCTTAGCATGTTGCCACCAATTGTTACCATTTAAGAGCAGCAGTCTAATGGGCATATAATGCACATGTGATATTGAAATGTTATGTAAAAGTGATGAGCAGTACAGAAATCACTTGTTTATCACCAGTTACTTACTAAGTTCTCCAAAACTGATAAATAATTAAGAACTTGCCAAAAAAAACCCCAATAACTGTCAAAACTTTTAATTTTTCAATCAGGAAATTAACTTTATTACTTCTATTTGCTTATCTTCATGTTCTTTTCTGACTGCCTGAAAGGCCTGTTTCAGAACAAATTACTGAGTTTGTTTTTCTTTTGCCTAATGTATGATGAATACCAATGAGTTTTTGAAGAGATCTGAAATGTTTGTTTACGGTTTCCCCCAAAGGCAAGTATTCTTTTCAGGAACTTTGTCTCATTAGTTCTTTTTGATCTGACTCTTTAGCTTCAGCTATCTATTGGATGTAGAACAACATATGACTTACATTTTACACATACAAGAGGGGAACTTTTTTTTTTTTCCAAAATAATCACAGCAAAACAGATCCTGTCCATTTCATTTTTGTTTGGTTTGTTCTTCTCTGCTTTGGGATTGGAGTGGAAAATCTTGTGCTCAGTATGCGTAGTTAGCCCTCCAGTATTCTTTATTTCTTATGTCTTCAAACCTTCTGCATTTTTTGAGATTCAGTTATTTCTTAAGGTGCATTTCTATATTATGCTGACATCTAAGCTTCCGAATAGATAATAAGGAGAAATAAGCACTTCAGCTCTTTCCTCAGTGGCCCTGGGAGCAGACAGCTTCCTTTCCACTGATGACATTCCCCTTTTCCCTCTGTGCTATGTGTTTTGTGTGATTTACCTTCATCCACACAGCCCAGACATCACCACCTTCATTGCAGAGTCTTGAGAAGGGATTCTGCCCCACATGCACCCTGGCTGCACTGACTGCTGAGAAAAGTGCTGTACTTAGGTTAATGACCTAAGTTTGCAATAGAAATTTATGGTCTAATGTGGATATATGGATTTATGGATATATATCGTAGTGTATTACATACATTATTGCCAAAGCGAGAATAACATCCCAGGGAAAATATTCCTGATACATAGATATCCTGCTGAAAAAAAAAGGACAGTTTTCTTTAAATTGTGTATTTTTCTGAAGGATTTGCTTGCAATTCATGGTTCACAGACTATTTATTGAGCAGATTGTCCCAGTTTATATCAAAAAACTAATTTAAAATAGAGGTTATTTAATGCATATAGAAGATCCTTCTATATCTCATTCATCTTTGTGAGTGAAAATTAGCATAATTCTAACACAAAACCAACAAAAAATGTTTTACTGAAATTGATATGATGTGTGGTGCATACATAACCATGATTTTCAGCTTTAGAAAACTGTTTATTATACAGTGCAAATCATGATTACTTTCACAGACATGGAAACTTTTTGCAGAAAATGAAAGGGAAGATTTTCATTCTCCATCAATAAGCTTAATAAACCAACCTTGTTGGAATTATTGTAGAGTATTTTGCCTTTGGAGATATTTACAAAAATCTTCTGTTTGAATAGCAAAAACAATACGTGGAATTAGAAGTGGGTATGAGGGTTTTTTGAAGGATCTCAACATTTATTAGTTGGAAATCCAGCTAATATCAGAATGCCAAGAATAAGAACGATCAGATAGAATGAGGTAGTCATTCCGTTTGTCTCATAAAACACGGTCATAATTTGATTTCAGCTTTTGACAAACATCATTCTGAAGATTTGATTATCTACCTACAGTGTCAACAATAGTTTTGAGTATGTTATCCACTTGATTTAATTTATAGGCCATTGATAACAGAGTTTGGGTATCAGTTTTTAGTCAAAACAAACAGAAAGGGATTTTGGTTCTTGAAGTTGCTACTGAAGCTCTGAAGGTACAGAAGAGGTGAAGAATGATTTTACCTTGAAGGAGAGCAGAGGAGGGTTTTTCCTTCACTTTCAAGGGAACATAAAATCACAAAAGAAAAAAGAAAAAGAGGCATATGGCATAGACTGGTAAATTCCAAAAGCAACAAATGTTTCTACAGTACTAGATTTTTCCAATTATTGTGATTGCAAGAACTATTATAGATATGTAGGTTATTATGAACTTCATATCACTCCTTTAAAAATGTGTAAGGTGATGACTTGGACAATTGCTAGTCACAAAGAAGACTTTTTGTTTATTTGAACACATAAAACTTTAAAAAATATTATGACATCCATACACGACTAATTTATTACCCCGCAAATATACCAAACAACAAAGAAGAAATATGATATATTGTAATGCTGAGGGTGTGTTCCATTCAATTTCTTTTCTTTTCTTTTCATTAAAGTTTTTCTGTTTTGTTATAAAATCTGTTTGGCTGTCTCCTTTAAAAACTCCTATACAATATTTATTTAAAAATGTCAAAATCTATCACACAAAATTTTGCATTCTCTTGTATATGTAGAAGAAAGAAAGAAAAGAAATGAACTTTATGAAGCTCCCCCACTGTCAAAACCTTGGCACCCACATCCAGTACTGTGCTATAGGAGAGAAACCATTAGGCATATATAGGACACCGTGTGATCTTCTCTCCGACACACAGACTTACTAGTGAACCTTGTGTGTACTTGCAGACTGCCTCAGAGAGGGAAGACAAGGACAGGTGTCACTACAGAAATAAAAACAACTTTCCAGGGAAATGTGTCTGTTCAGATGAGCACATGCATAGAAAGACTACTCTCAGAAATCAGTGATGTGGTAATATACGCAGTGATATCTTAACTTTACATCTTTGACTCTCTCTGGTTATGTATTTCCTATCTTGTGACGATTACTAGCAAGTGTTTAAAAGTCCTCTAGCAGGATGAATACTGTATATTTCTATATGTGAAAGAAAATTCTGGTTCCCCAGAAAGAAACACTATTTTCACTAGAAAAATCACCCTTAGATATGATTTCTGAGACTAGTAAAATTATTGCAAATTAGAATTTCTTGTAAAATTATGGAAGTTTATGAAAATTAATATTATGCTCTTTCATAATTTCAGTTAAATATTCTATGTTTAGACCAATGTGACTTCATATCCCACATTTTCACTTTGACCTTCGTGAATCTGAAATCTGTACTGGAAGTCAGTCAAATTACTATATGCAAGCACTCTGACATACTTATTCATGGTATCATGGAGATTAATTTTCTTTATGGTGCTCACTGCAACTATGTTAAAAATTAATGGGAGGCTTTAATTTTTCAAGAATTTTTTTATAGACTGAATTTACCAGCCTGCTAACTCAAATAATTCTGAGCAAATAGATTCTCTAATGGAAACAGTCACCTGAAAATCATTTAAACTGAAAAGAAATCAAAAATTCTTTCAAAGGACTCTTTCTTCAGCTACAAGCAATAGGTCCCTGACACAATTTCCTCTGGAGATGTCATTTTATAGAACGTTACAGGATGTTTTTGTTAGATTTGCTCTGCTGGCTTTTTTTTTTTTTTT
>NW_020955739.1:860409-863140 GCF_003031625.1 Empidonax traillii | reverse complement strand
ATGGAAACAGTCACCTGAAAATCATTTAAACTGAAAAGAAATCAAAAATTCTTTCAAAGGACTCTTTCTTCAGCTACAAGCAATAGGTCCCTGACACAATTTCCTCTGGAGATGTCATTTTATAGAACGTTACAGGATGTTTTTGTTAGATTTGCTCTGCTGGCTTTTTTTTTTTTTTTTTAAAGTGATAGCTGAAGAAATTATTAAAATCTGCTCCAGTGTGTAGTCTTCTGCACAGGCCACAGTTCCTGCCTAGAGCCTGCTCCTGCATGAGCTCTCTATAGGAAACAACTTCCTTCAGGGCACACCACAATGTGGGGTCCTCCTCAGTCTGCATCATCATCACCCTCCTTCTTCTCTTATCCTGGTGTCTGCAGGGCTGTTTCTTTCACATTTTCTCATTTCTCTCTCAAAGTTTCTATGTAAAACTTATCTTTATTTAGCTCCATAAGGAAAATATAGCAAATAAAATCTAAGAATATGATACTCGTCATTTCTCCTGGTCTGTTTCACAGAATAAGTGCCTAATGGAGGAAAAAGAATGCAAAGAGAGTAGTGACAGTCCTCTGACACATTCACTACTTCCTCTGCCTTTCCTTCCCATAATTGGATGTTAGCTAAACCAACTGCTCGGGGGTTATAAACTTTGGAATACAGTCTTCTATGCCTAAAACATAATCAGTCTTTCTGTTGCTGTTTATAATGTATCCAGAAGGGCAAGTTATGGATACCATGGTAAAAAGGAATTTTATATTGTGTATATTGTGCATTGTGTATATTGTGACTTGTATATTGTGTGAGGAAGAAGTAGGATTTCATTTCCCTGAAAGATGTGAACACATTAACTTTACCTTTCACAATATAAATCAGAAACTGGCAGAAACAGGAAATCAAGATTCTAAACCTATTCCTGTCACCTTCCTCAATAAGAATGGCTTTATCATGACTGAAGCCACAATCCCGTTTGCCGGAACACTGTCACCATTACATACTTAGCAGTGTAAAGAAGCAGTGGGACTGTTGGAATGTAACCCCCAAACACCCTGCAAACTGAAGAAATCCTACATTTCCCTCAAACTGAATAGGGTTTGTATTTCATGTGGAATAATCACTCACATCAGTTAAGTATTATGAAAAATACTGACAGCAAACCTATGTTTTTCACCTTCTCAAGACACTGAGCACTCTTTCAGTTATTCACTGTTACCTACACTGCAGAAAAGCTAAGTCATAGGCACTTCTGTAGCCAAAGTAGATACCTCTGAGCATGAATGCATGCCTGTTATGCCCCTAGGAGATTTTCATGCTAAATGGAGAAGAACTTAAATGGTATAGTCCCCTACAGGTTACTCAGCATTAGAAAATAAGCAGATTGGAATATTTGTGGGTGATCAGGACAATTTGGCACTTGAGTCCTTGCACTGGCAGGATTTTCATGGATTAGATTCTTTTCCCCTTTCATGTAGAAACTTTTGCGCCTTGCAGACATATTTCTATATTTCACTTGTGTTTCCAGCCAAAATTGTTAACATTTGGTGATGACTAATAAATTATTGTTTTTATGCCTACAGAATTAGCAAGTTGATATAGTTCATCCTCTTATAAAACTTCCTTTTAAGTACTAGTTTGAAGTAAAATAAAATATAAGAAGATTAAAACTGCAAAAAACTTTCATTGTTTTGGCTTTTGAGAAGTTTTTAAAAATATACATGACTAAAAAAAGGCAGGTTAATAACAGTAGGTTAAAACCAGATAAAACAGATGAATTATCATGTAAACTACAAGTATATTGAATTTCACAGAAGTGTTCGTAAGCATCTATTTAATAAATAGAAAATAATCTGTATGCTGTATATTTTGTAGGAGGTATTATTTTCAATTTCATTGAATCAGAACAGAATCAATGAAAAAATATTAATATTGTCAGTTTTTGATGTTCAAGGTAGGAAGAAGTAGAATACAAAAACAAATGAGAGAAGAAACCTATCTTGCTGAAAATGATTCAATCTTATGGAATTTCTCCTATATGCAATCATAGCTAATGTTACCATAAGAAAATATTCTTATGTTTGATTTCCACCATCACAGTGGTCATATATAATGGAAGCAATGTAATAGGATAACCAAGGGATCAGGCCCAGCCACCATGGGTTTAGGAAAGTCAGGTCCTGCCTGATCAACCCTATATAATTTTATGATCAGGTGACCTGCCTAGTGGATGAGGGAAAGCACATGGATGTAGTCTTCCGGGACTTCAGCAAAGCCTTTGACACTGTCTCCCATGGCATGCTCCTGGAGAAGCTGGCAGCCCATGGCTTGGACAGGTGCTTTCTTCATTGGGTTAAGAACTGGCTGGATGGGTAGGCCTAGAGAGTGCCTGTGAATGGTGCTGCATCCAGCTGGAGACTGGTCATTAGTGGTGTTCCCCCGGGCTCAAGACTGGACGCAGTCCTGTTTAATATCTTTGCCAATGATCTGGATGAGGGGATTGTTTACACCATCAGTAAGATTGTGGACAACACCAAATTGGGTAGGAGTGTTGATCCACTGAAGGGTAGGAAGGTTTTGCAAAGGTTTCTGGACAGGCTGGATAGATGGGATAATACCAGTGATGTGAGATTCAACAAGGTCAACTGCCAGGTCCTATGGATGGCCAGTCTCTTCGCGAACGAAGAACCGGGGAAGGTCTTTCCACCTTCCAGCCTGCGCATTGGATTTTTTAGGTGAGACA
>NW_020955739.1:762771-859559 GCF_003031625.1 Empidonax traillii | reverse complement strand
CTTGAATTCTCTGTCCAGTTCTGGGCCACTCCTTTCAAGAAAGACACTGAGGTGTTGGAGCACGTCCAGAGAAAGGTAACAAAGCTGGTGAAAGGTCTGGAGGGCAAATCCTATAAGGAGCAGCTGAGAGAGCTGAGGTTGTTTAACCTGGAGAAGAGGAGGCTCAGGGGTGACCTCTCTACAACTACCTGAAAGAAGTTTGTAGCAAGGCAAGGGTTGGTCTTTTCTCCTGGCCAACTAGTGACATGATGAGAGGAAATAGTCGAAGTTATCCCCAGGGAGATTTAGGTTGAACATGAAGAGAAATTTCTTCATGGAAAGGGAGGTTAAGCATTGCAATAGACTGCCCAGGGAGGTGATTGAATCACCATCCCTGGAGTCATTCAAGAAATTACTAGATGAGGCACTTAGTGCCATGATCTGGTTATCAAGGTGGTGTTCAGTCTAAGGTTGAACTCAAAGATCTCAGAGGTCTTTTCCAACCTAAATGACTCTGTCATTCTGTAACTAAATATATGAATAAATCAATTATATTTTGCATCTCTGCATCTGAGTTAGTAATCATAGATTCTCTTTATAGCAAATGGAAACAAAGGCAAACTTACAGATTGCAAATCATCTCATCCTACTATAAATTATTTCAGGCAAATAAGTTGTGACTCATTTCTCTTCATTAGCTACAAAGACAGCCTACATAACTAGCTCAAATGTAGATATCTCTATGTTGACACCTCAGGGTTGACTAAGTTGTTAAAGATAGACATCTCATGTAGTTTAAGACACCGCAGGAAGAAGAAGACAAAATGAGACTTCTGGAAAAAAAAAACAAAAATAAACCACAAACAACAACCAAATGCACACACACAAAAAACCAGCCAACAAAAACATTTGTCTATTTATTTTTTTCAGAAAAATTTGTTCTTCAAGGCAGATGTCAATTTCTGTTTGTTTGGGTTGTTTTTTTTAATAGTCTTTGTTCTAAAATGTTTGCATGCTTTCTAGAATGATGTATTTCTTGTGTTAACTTTGGATATTAATTATTTTATGAGGATGGGCTTTGTATGTTTCATTTATATTATATTAGAAAGCTGAATGCCCTTCACACTCCATGGGATATATTCACAGTCACCAAAGCTTCTTCATTCCTTCATGGACAGATTTGTGGTTCAAACCATGTTCAAAATTCATAGAAAAGTTGAAAAAAATTTAGAAAGGGACTGATTCACTGAGGAAGCACAAGTAAGAATTCTAAGTATGAAAGATGTATGCCTATTTTTCCAGCTACATTCTGCTACATCCATATTAAGAACAGATGGATTTCTATCTTGTCTCTTCTCCATAGAATTTGTTCCATCTAGATCAAAGCAACAGGAAAAAAGTTTTAGTTTTACTATAAATATATGGCCCTTGTCCATAGTTAAGAAATAATCACCACTTTTTCTTTATCTCTTAATAACTCTGAAAGCTTAATAGTCGGTCAGGGTTTAGAATTTTTTACCTTTCAAAATAATAGTGGATAACAGGTTTTGTTATTTTTTGTTGTTAATATACCTAAAAAGGGTGTGCATCAAATCTAAAAATATATTAGTTTTACATTTTAATGACAAAGTAGAAGATATACTGAGAAGATATACTAAGGCCAGAACATCCAAGGGTAAGTTTCTAAACTCACTGAACACTCTAAAACTCATATTTCAATAATAATCCATGACTGAGGAATAATTAGACACTTTCTCTTTTTCCCCCTCTCAGGATTTAATTAGTTATTTAAAAAAAAAAGGTTTGTTATGATTTATGCATTTAAATCACTACCAATAAGTTCTTTCAGATTTTCCTTGCCTGAGATCCTTGGTGACTTAATAAATAATCCCCACAACATGTGGGGATTATTTGTGCAAGATTTATTCAGTTTCAGGTGTACAGACTGTCCTGCGTTTCTAAAAGGAGATCACTCACAGGGAGTAGGATTAAAACAAGCTAGTAAAAAGAAACTAATGTGATAAAGAATAAAATATCAGCAAATAATATACCTCCCTTATTCTGGAAAATAAATTATTTATTTTCATTAAGGGAATTTCCCAATGTCTCTGGAAAATTGAAGGAATTTTTAATTTTTTTTTCTAGCAGTTTAAATGCAGAATAGATTTATGCAAAAAGCTAAAATTACCTTCCTTTGAAATGTTACATTTTATAGTTATTAATGTCCTTAACACTTGAAACTTTACTAATCTTCTTTGATTGGGATTTCTGTTTCAAATGTATAAGTGTTGTAATAACAGTTGCACAGGAAAAATAAAATACTCACTGAGCTGACTTTGTTTGTCATTGTCAGACAACAAGTTTTAGAATATTGTACCGTAATTCTAGTCTTTTTAGATAATGTACATTTTTGACTGTAAAGAGAAAATGTCAATGGAAATTAATATGGGTATCAGTTTTATGACAGGTTTGAAATTATGTGTTTTTTGGTGAAACACACTATGTTGATTATTATAAAAATCATAATGTTCAGCAAATTTTACATGTGTTTATAGGTGGTATAGATCAAACAATTAGTGCTCCTTTTAAAAAATCATTTTGATGTTCCTATTACTGTTAATTGTTTAACAAAGCTCCTTTGTCACATATTCTTTATAATTTTTCAGGTTTTATTTCCTAGGCTGTGTAATCTGTTTCTTTTCTCAAAAGGCTACAAATTGTTACAGCTAAAATTTTTATGATGAAGCAATTACAAAATGAGGTACCATGATCTCACTGAATGTGTGTCAAGATGATCATTATCTAGGAAGTGAATAGGGAGAAATAGCAGATATTTGGGCTATCCTAGCTCTTAACCCATTGTTAAATGAAGCTAATTTTAAGAATTGGAATGTATTGTCCTTAAAAAGATTTTTTAAAAATTTTTTTGTTTCTAAGACTTCACACCAAGGTTTCAGCTAGGTTTTTAATATGAAGACCACCTACATAGATATCTGGCATCGGCACCTGGAATAATGTTATTGAGAAGGCTCAGGGCAGACCTCATCACTCTCTACAACTCCCTGAAAGGATGTTGTAGCCAGGTGGGGGTTGGTCTCTTCTCCCAGACAGCTATCAGTAAGACAAGAGAGCATGGTCTCAAGCTCTGCCAGGGGAGATTTTGGTTGGATGTTAGCAAGAAATTCTTTACAGAGAGGGTAATCAGGCATTGGAATGGGTTGCCCAGGGAGGTGGTGGATTCTCCATCCCTGGAGGTGTTTAAGAAGAGACTGGAAATGGCACTTAGTGCCATAATCTAGTAAACTGTGGTGGTAGTAGGTCAAGGCTTGGACTTGATGATCTCAGAGGTCCTTTCCAACACATCTGATTCTATGATTCCATGATTCAAGGAAAAATTGTTTTGGTTTAGTACATAGTTGTATTAATAGCTATATTTTACTTAAACAGTTATTTCAAAGTTAACAGAAAATACCTAGTTGTAATTTTTTTTTCACAGCTAAAAAAGTGATCTCTCCAGGAATCTGTAATTTAATGAACTTGGTTATGATTTAGGTTCTTATGGTATTCCTCAAAACTGAATTTATTATTTTATTTTAGAGTATCATACATCCTACAATTAACAATTACCTATTTGTAGTTTCTGAAGTGAATTCTTACACTGGTCAGGAAGTAATATATGCAATACTTATGGCTTCAGTGCTGTCTCTATATTCAAAATATTTTCATAATCACTCATAACTGATACAAATAAAAATGTTCTGTTCCTTGTCATAGATTTAACAAGTTGGTCTGTATTTGAAATATTAGGAATATATGTCCACTCTGCCTTATTTATATTTTTTTTTAAATAAAATTACACAGTCAAAATGTCCTTTGAGGGTGGTGATCTGGTGGGATGAGAGCAAGAAAGAAGAGTAGAAAAGAGAGCTTTGAGGGTGTTGTTGAGAAATCACATCTCTTACACCAACTCTAGAGAGTTTATCAAAAAGGTCGTTAATTAATTAAACCAGAAATGTTTAAGCAAAATTTTTCCTAACACTATTTCAAACTAAAGTTCTCTACAAATGGGTAGAAGAGGAATATATTAGTATTACGGACTGTTTGTGATGGCTCTGAACTTTTAAAAATATTTCACTTACTGTGCTTAAAATAAAGATTCTATTTAGCATATTGGCATAAAAATGTAATGGCTTCTGAAGAGGCAACCTAGAGAATTTATAGGACTTCTTTTACAAATAATATGCAATTTGGTAGATTAGAATTTTTTTTAAAAATTCTTAAATACCAAGCTAAATAACTAAAGGACGAATAAATTAATTAAACATTCTATAAAACTTGCCAGACTTCCTCTTATTTCCCAAATGAAATATGTACAGCCATGCAAGCTTTATGCATCTATAAATTTTCTGCGCAAAACCACAAGTGTAAAACTGGGAAAAAAGCCTGCACAAATAGTGATTAAATGCTTCAATCTTACAAGATTCTTTAGTTGCAGTTCTTGTGAGAGAACAGTTCAGAGAGAACAAATCAAAGTATAGCAATGAATTAGTAAATACAATGCTAAGAAGCCATCTGAAGAAAATAAACTTTATCCTATGTCACAGTATGTGATGAATGAGGAAATGTCTTCAGACAGAAGACATCATTCGTAGAATCTGTTGTTAATGAGTGTGATTTGTAGGAATACAGACCATGTGTTTCAGTGTATGGACAATCAGAAAAATTAAGACATTCTTTCTTTAAAATATACAAATCTACCTTGCTTGTAATCAGAAAGAAGATATAATAAGTGAGAATGGATGAGATCAGAAAACTGAGGATCCTGTGGTGTCACTCAGGCAGAGACCAAAATATCAGAAATGATATTTAGGAAAGCAAACTGGAAAATATAATGTCAAAACCTTAGTTACTTAGGATATCAATAACGCTCCTATTTTCTACTGAAAACATCCTTACAGGCTTATTCCTACAATCACTCTTCTGTGAATGAAGTGATCACTGAAGTGTTCAAGCTCACAGAAAGTCAGAGGATGTATCTTCCCAACTAAATCTCATGGAAGTCTAGGCTCACTCTGGATGAATGTGCTTCTGTGCTTCTGTGGTTAAATGTCTACTTCTTCTCTAATAATTTTGTACCTGCATAGTTTATTAGAAAGTAATGATGGAGTTGGATGGGTTGGATACATTGGTCCTGTGCAGTAGTTGTTGTCGTGGGTCAGAATTACTGCTGCTTTCTGGTTGTAGCTGAGTAACTATGCCCATGTCATATTAAACATACTAAGATGGAAACAAAGAGATGTAAGCTCAGATAACATATCTTTATTGCCCTAAACTGAAGTAAGGTATTCAGCATAATCCAGATAGGTCTCTTTACACATCTTTAAATATCTAAACTCCTGTTCTGGTTTCAACAAGCGAGTGTGGATAACTCTCATCCAAGTTGAGCAGCCAGAGGTGTCCCAAAGTTTTCTGAAAGGAAAGTTCACATCATTCCAGTGCAGGGTTTTTTTTTGTGTGTGGCTTTGTTGGCTTGTTTTTTTTTTGTGTGTGTGTGTATCCCACCTGTATAGATGAAGGAAACTGATCTTTAGAGTTCACTTGAGAGTTGAAGAAGGTCTTAATTATATAACTAGTTTATGTCTAAATTTATGGAGCACAATCTGCCAGGTTCACTTAAGTTCATAAGCACTTTCTTATCTCTGTTAAATTTTATAGGACATAAGATACCCTTCTCAGGATTTTTTTAAAAAACAGTTTCTTAAAATACTGATTAAAATAGGCCTCTAGGTTAAGCAGATGTTTCCCTTGACTTTAAATGAAATGACTGAAGCTAAAATCGTGGTGATAAAGATGACATGAATTTGTAAGATTCTGAAAATATTTTTGCTTTCAGATACCCTGCCATTCAGATTTCTGAATCAGCTGTTGAGGGTGTTAAGAAAACTGAACTAAAAAAAAAATATTCTGGTTTAGGAACGGTACTCCTCAATTCAGTGTCCTCACTGAGACCCTTCCAAACCACGTTACTCTCACTTGGTCACCTTTCCCCTCACTTCTTGTTTTGGCAGGATGGAGTTGAGAACTGGATGGATAAAAGGCAAAGGTCGTGGGCTGAGATAAGAACAATTTACTGGAAACAGCAATGAATATGTAAATGAACACTAATGGAAACAATATTAATAACAAAAGTGGGTAAAAAGGGAAAATGATTCACACATAAAAATGCTCATTGTGGAGCCCAGGACAGTAAACAACACCTGATGGCTCTCCCTTGACACATTTTCTGGACTGAAAGGAACCCCTTCTCACCATTAAAGAGAGTCCCTTTCCCCCAGCCCTGTTAATGAAGTGAGGGGGCCTGACTAGGTCTCCTCTTGGCTACTGCAAAAAGTTACCTCTGTCCTAGCTGGAACTAGGACAAAAAAAACAAAACAAAAAACAACCCAACAAAAAACCTCAAACAAAACAAAGCGAAAAGATAGGTAGGAAATAATGAAAAGGAAAATAAAAAAGAAAAAAAAAAGAAATTTAAAAAAAAAACACCCCAAAAAGAAGCTGAAGTCTCTCACAAGGTATACACATTTACATAGGTTTCAGTTTTGACAGCTGATTACAATTCTACAATATTCTGTTCAGTAAAACTTTTAAGGAAAAGAAAAATATTCCCCCTTCTTTTTTTTTATTGTTTGTTTGGGGATCTTGTGTAAAAACTGGAATTTCACAAAAATTACAAAAGAAAATTGTTTTTTTTTCTTATTTCACATAAGTTTCAGTCTTCATTGAAGTGAATTTATTATTCTTGAAGAGTAATGCACTAGGATCAACATATCTTATTTAATTTTGCATAATGTTTTTATCTGCATCACATGATGGAAGATGGTTTCCTCAGTGAGCATTGTTCTGATACCAGCAGATGGAAGGCGTTATATTGTAGTTAACTTCTAAGCTTTAAAACTACATCTTCATTTCCAGAGTAATTATGTCACTCCTTCTAGCATTGCCTTTCAGGCAGTTTGATTGCAGGAGAAAATATTATCTTGTCCTCTGCCAGAGTTTATCAGAAACTTAAACAAAGATATGAAAAGCCTGACAGTTACATTTATAAGGTATAACTTCACATTTGTTTACCCAGACATCACTGTATTAAACTAATGAACATAAATATGTGTGTTTCTTAAATAGGAAAATTCCCCACCTAAATTCCAATTTTTCTACAGTTGTGTATATCTGGAACACTTTTGGTAGTATGCTTACATATCTGAATAAAAATCCAACATAAAATACCACCTGTTCTTTTAGATAAACCTTCTGTTTCCCTCTTTGAATGCAGCCACATATGGTAAATTAGGTTAGCATGGAAAGTAATAAATTCTGTGATGAAATTTGAGGTCAAAACAGGGAAGTTCACAAAGGATTAGTAATGTACTTGTTTTTGTTTACTTCTTCATGAGAGGAGGGATGACTGGATATTAAAATTCTTTTTTATTGGAAGTCTTTTAATGTCCTGTTTTGGACATGTTTACTTAGTATTAAGATTGATTTGTCTTTTCATATCAAAACCATATAGTTTCATTATTTTTAAAAAAAACGAAATAACAAAAATAACAAAAAAAACCCTTCACCTCTCTGGAGGCTGACTGTGTCTAAGTGGGACAAAATAGCAAAAAAGGTAAATCAAGTAAACCAATAACAATAAAAAAGAAAACAAACACCCTAAACACCCCAACCAACCAACCAAAACTAGCACTCAAGGTTACATACAGGGAAAAGAAGTGGTGGTTCTACTGATGTCAGGAAGTAGTTTGTGGACTGCAGAACCTTTCCCTCTCTAAACCATTCAGAGTAATTTTGTCTGTGCACAAAAATTTTTTCTTCTTCTTGTTGCATGTTTTTCAAGCTGTGGTTCTTTGTGTGCAAACACTTGGGGCAGACCACTCAATCTCTTTAAGAAAGGAGATCTGCTCCTTCCTTACCTGTTGCCTGGCAACCGGGAGCTAAATCCAAGTTCTCCATCCCCTGCAAACCCCTGTGACTGCCCTGCAGGGAAATGGGTTTTTATGAGGGCAACTTTACCACTTTTCATCCCCAGCTTCAAGAGCTGTCAATTGTATGGGATTTAGCTAAGATGTTCTTCCAGGAAATTGAGACAATACAGGTCTTCTTACTAAAAATGCTACTTTCCCACTATGAAGCAAAATGGCTGAAAAGGAAAGTGAAATAATACAGGTTTTAGTGCTTTGATTTTTCAGTCTTGCCTGTTTACGGTGACATATTCTTCAAGTTAGTTATTTCAGATTCTCTCATATCAATGACAAAACTGAGAATAATGTTAGCGATTTATAAAAATTCCCAGAAACTTATAATTGTTGCTGGCTACCTTGAACAGCTGTCAGTAAAAAAGGGCTGTCAGTAGATTTATTAAGAACCTTAGCATAAGTTAAAAGTGCATCAGGTGACTCCTGCGCACTGTACGTTACTTTTGTCTGAAACAGTCTTGGGCCTATATCCCAGAGCCAGGTGTAGTTCTTAATGGTAATCATGGAGAGGAGAGGGGAGGAGAGGAGGGGAGAGGAGGGGGAAGGAAGGGGGAAGGAAGGGGAAGGGACAGGAGGCGGAAGGGAGAAGAGGGAAAGGGCAAAGCAAGACAAGGGAAAGTCAAGGTGGGGAAAGGCTACAAATGTGTATTTGAACTTTCATCTGTGAAATTTAGAACTTTACATCACTGTATTTCTAGCTTTTCGCATTTTGCCATTTCTTGTTTAGATTGTTCTCTTTTTTACAAAAACATTGAAGTACCTTACCATTTCCTATATAGTTTACATCCAAAGATTTAAACAGCAACAAAGGTAAATCACAAGCTGATATTGGCATTTTTAATCTTAACTGTAAAAAATATGGATTTTCTAAAACAAGTTCTTCAAATACATTGTCAATTAGAATTTAGGAGTTTATTTATTCTTTAAACAGAGGGACTTGTCACATGGATTTTGGTTTTTTACATGGGTCTTGCAGGTAATATTGATCAAATAGTCAGTTTTCCTTTGTCAATTTGTTTTTTAGGTTTTAGGTACTATCAAATAACTTTACAAACAAATGTTTTGTAAAAATTTGCATTATGCATATTAGTTGTATGGGATCCTGAATTTTTTTGTTTAGTCATTCTGTATCAGACTAAAAAAGGGAGGATTTTATTTATAGACATAGCAAGTACAGTTAAATGTTATGGGGTTTTTAAAATTGTAAAGGTCTAGTGTTTCTAGTGACATTTCTTGTTTAGTCTACTTAGAGATTTAGTAATCAATGGAAAAATTGAGCACAAAATATACATATTTAAAGTTACTAAGAAAAATTACAATATTCTTGAAGAAACAACATAAAAATTAATAATATTAGTTCTAGCATATAATGAGTATAATCCTGAGAAATGTGTACATTTATTTCATGTTACTTGAAAGTTTCAACCTTATTCTCCTCCTTATTTCTTATAAAATATAATGAAAATTCAATATGGCATGTCTTCTATTTATACAGTAGCAAGTCCCAATTCAAAATTTAAAAAAATCTGACCTCCTGACTGGTCAAAGTAGAAAAAAAGACACACTTATTTTCAGTAGGGACACACCTAATTACTAAATCAGGAAGCCTAAGGCCTCTTACCTACCTGCTGTAGTAGTCTGTTTGGTTCTGCATTCCTAACAGCTTTCTCACATTGAAAATCACGTTTTATGCTACACTTCAGACCAAGCAAGCTTGTAGAACAGTTGCTGAAAACCTTATCCTTTAATATAACTATTTTGTTTCTATTGCAGCTATATAAATCTACCTTCTGCTTAACCACCTGTAGAAAATTGCACCTAAAATTATGCAGAAAGTTATTGCACTGAAACTTGAAGACATGTACTCCGACATCCAGCTGGAAATTCAAACTGTTCTAAAACTGAAAAAGGTTCTAAATAGCCAGTACTTGAAGCTGTTAAAGGGTCTGGTCAAACAACAAGAGCAACAAAAATCAGGGGTGCACCTCTGAGGACAAGAAACGTTGTCTTTGTGCCAATTAGAGGAGATACAGTGGCTGACTGACTTGATTCCTTCAAAACAGGGTAAGAGGACATCAAAGGTCACTGGATTAAAATTTTTTAGTTCTGTACAGTAGTTACTCTGAGATAGTTGTATTATACCTCTTTATCCTTTAAAGATCGTATTAATGAGTTAAAATGCTTACTTGCTTACATAATATTACATATATCATCCAGAGATAGGCAAAGTTACCTCTGAAAGACAACTGCTGGATTTTGACTTCCGAGACTTCTCTGTTTTGACATGTACTCCTCTCCTCAGTAGGCATTAAAGACTGTTTAAAGTGTGAAAGGTGATGTTTAGGTCCATAAACATTGATGCTACTGGAAGACAGGTGGCATTTTGCTTTTACCTGTCATCCTGAAATCAACAAATTGAATTTACTATTATGCTATTGTGATGTCTTCACAGAAAATAATTTCAGGCTTGTAAAGGGAAAGCTGACTGAATAAACATGGTATGATGATATTTAGGACATTTGTTAAATCTTGCCTCAAGGTGATTATAGAATAGCCTGCAGTGCTACATCAGCAGCTATGTTGGGGACTTCTGGGGGCTGCTCATCACATTTTGAAAAGTTTAGATGATGTGTGAATCAAAAGGAATCAACATTGGTGTTTTAGAACATGGGTTGTTTATAACTACCAATAGAAACAAGCCCTAGTCAAGTTAAATAGGGTGTACTGTTCTGTCTCTTGACAGCTAAGTTATTTTTGGTCATACTAATGAGGAAACTACTGATCAGGGTACTTTGGTTCTTTCTGTCTAACTGAACTTTCTTGATCATTTTTCACCAATTGATATACTTTCTCTTAAGAATTTTGTTAGTAAATGACATGCAATTTTGGCAGAATGAGGTTTTTCCCTGCATCTTCCCCTTAGCTCTAAATAAGAAAACTTCTGTTTCTGCTATGGTTTTGCATCTATTAGATATTTTATTTCCTTTCATGATAATGAACTGGACATCTGGGACAATCTTTTTGTTAGTGTTGGTTATATAAAAGGTTGTACTGTTCAGACAAAAAGGTTGCAAAGTAACGATCAGATGGCAGAAAAAAAAAAAATCTCCAAAAAGCTAAAACCTCAAAGAAGTTAACAAATTCCACGCAATAAGTCTCAGTTAAACTGGATCAAGAACACTCTGGGCTACACTAAGGTATTTCCAGCAGGCAGCCAAGGGAAGTTATTCTTCGCCCGTACTCAGCACAGGTGATGCCACAGTTGGAGTGGAATTCTATGTTTTATTCCTGTCAAAGTCAGTGGTTTAATGCTGATTCTAATGCTGGGTAGAATTAGCTCATAGATAAACAATTTGAAAATTCTAATCTAAAAAGTAGAATTATAGAAAGGTTTGGGTTGGAAGGGGCCTTAAAGATCATCAAGTTCCACACCCCTTCGATGTGCAAGGACACCTTCCACTAGACCAGGTTGCTCAAAGCGCCATCCAACCTGGCCTTGAACAGTTCCAGGAATGGGGCATCCACAGCTTCTCTGGGCAACCTGTTCCAGTGTCTCACCACCCTCATACTGAGGAATGTTGCACAAAAAAGTCCTGAGCTAAGTACACACTATAAATTTTTAAAACTTTAAATATTAAGAGTATCTGAAATCTGTGCTACATAAATTACTTTTCACTCAGATATCTGTATTACATAGTTTTGTGAGTATACATACATACCTTTTATTGCTAAAATTTATAATTTATTTTTTTACTCGTACAATAACATTTTGAAAGAACATTGTATGTAAAATGTAAATGTCAAATAGAAATACTCTGTTCTGTGGTTTTTTTTCATGTGCTGTAATATTTTGAGTGAAAAAGCAACATTCGATATAGTGTACTTAAGCTTACTAACATTCACCTAATACTCCTGGTAGTTCTTGGGAAATGCAAAATTAAATGTTGTAAGTGGAAACAGCTAACACTCATCTTGGAAAATGAAAACTAAATTTTTGCATATACACATTTACAAAGTATAAATTGTATACCAGAGGCAAGAATTACTACAATAATGTCTAAGTCACCTTAATGTTGACATTTAATTTGGTAAATTATCCAGACTTCATATTCTATGTTCAAAATTATAAAACTCTCTCTCGGAAAATCAGGCAAAGAAACTCTTTCATATTCTTTCATGTCAAATGTAAAGAAATACAATCTTTAATGCACCTTGGAGAACAGATAGTCCTGAATGACATTGACTGGTAATAAAACAGTACAGGATTTGAGCTATTATGCTAGAGAATCTTTTTCTTTTAACTGTTGCATAATTAAAAATAGAAAATTAAAATAAAAAATTGACAATAAAATCCACAATAATATTATTCAATTCTTCTGAAAGAAAATAGACACAAATTAAAATGCTTGTAAAAAACCCCCAGCAAAACAAAAAAAACCAAAAAAAACCAAAGCAACAAAACAAAAAAAAAGCAAAACAAACAAACAAACAAAACAAAACAGAAAAAAAATCTCCTTTTAATTACCTCTGCACGTCATTTCAGTCAACCTCCCTGCTCAAGCAAGGTCATATAGAGCCAGTTGCTCAAGACATGTCTCGATGGATTTTGAATATCCTTAAGAAGAAAGACTCCACAACCTCTCTGGGTAACCTGTGTCAGTATACTTGGTCACCCTCACAGTGAAAAAATGTTTCCTGATGTTCAGTGTGTCAGTTTGTATATATTGCCTCTGGTCCTGTCACTGAGCACCATTGAAAAGAACCTATCTGAGCCTTCTCCAGGTTAAACAGTCTCAGATGTCTCAGCTTCTCCTCATAGGAGAGGTGTTTCAGACCCTGAATCACCTTAGTGGAAATTTTCTTCTGGACTCTTTCAAGTATGTCCACATCTCTTTTGTACTGGTGACTCCAGAACTGGATACAGTACTCCAGTTGTGACTCACCTGATGCAGCTTTGAACCATTCTTCCCATGCACCCTATCACTGGATAGCAGGGAGAAGAGATCAGCACCTCCCTCTCCACTTCCCCTCCTCAGGAAGCTGTAGACAGCAGTAAGGTCACCTCTCAGCCTCCTTCTGTCTAAATTAGATAAAAAGAATTATTAAAGTGTAGTTGGGAAATGTACACCTTTAGTATCAAATAGTTATTAATTATTGCCCTTTTTTTGTCGTTACCATTTGAAAACTAGACTAAAAACACTTTTTTTAAGCATTAGCTTAAAAAAAATAAAAAATCTGTATTTCAAATATGGTACTGATCCTGAAGCTATCAATCAACTGTTGGGATGCCAACAAACTGTGAGACAGAGGTCTTTTTGAACTCTGTAAGGGACCCTTACATTTTCTCAGCCTGAAGTGCAAATGTGATAGGGCTCCGTGGTAAAGGAGAATGTGTTTTACATGCTGTTCTCAGCAGAAGTTAGAAAGAATCAATAGACATGGGTAGCAGTGTGATGGATGATGCAAAGTAGGGATCCCCAGACTCTTCTGTCTTTGCCACCTGGTAGTTCACATACTATAGCTAAGCTATACTTGGCTTGGTAGGAAGCCAGGAGCTGTCACTGTCACCACTGATTTAAAGCACTGTAGCTTTTAAAGCTTAGCACATTTGTCATCCTTCTGGACTGCAGTGAACACTTCTTGTGTTGGATACACCCACAGAATTGTTTCAGGTAACTTTAATAATTTTACTGCTTAGTCTGATGTGCGCTGGACACGTTACTCCTAAGAAATTAAGTATCCAGAGCAGAAACAAAGAATAAACAGGAGGTAACAACTGGCTAACAGGTTATATCTGATGAATATCCAACATAAATATGGATATAAATATTTACAATAAGATATCGCTCTTAATGTTCAGTTAAAACCCTTTTATTTTGTCACTTTTAAGGAAGGTTATGTATTTTATATGTTTGTTTGTCTTTGAGAAGAGAACCCACTGGGAGAACTACAGTCACATTACAGTATTCCTAAAATCACCAAAAAAAGGGACTTCCCTTTTACTTCAGAGACAGCTAAGTCAGGAGTTAGATAGAAAAAGGGAGATATTGTACCCATTTGAAAAAAGGGTAGAAAGGAGGAACCCTGGGAACTACTGCCCTGTGTCTCACCTCTGTGCCTGTGAAGATCATGAAAGAGATCCTCCTAGAAGCTCTGCTAAGGTACACGGAGGACAGGGAAGTGATTCAAGACAGTCAACAAGATTTGACAGGTGGACTGTTAGATGAATAAGGAATTGGTTGGATGGCCACATTCAGAGGGTAGTGATCAAAGGCTCAGAGTCCTAATGGACACCAGTGATAAGTTGTGTCCCTCAGGGGTCTGTATTAGAATAACTGCTATTTAATATCTTCATTAATGACATAGACGGATCAAGTGCATCCTCAAAAACTTTGCAGATGACGCTAAAATGAGTGGTGCAGTTGACACACCTGAAGGGCAGCATACCATCCAGTGGAACCTGGACAAGCTCAAGTGGGCCCATGGGAATCTCACACAGTTTAACGAGATCAAGTGCAAGGTGCACCTGCGTTGGGGCAACCCCCAGTATCAATACAGGGTTGGGGATGAATGGATCAAGAGCAGCCCTGGTGAGAAGGACCTGGGGATGCTGGTGGTTGAGAGGCTGCACTTCACCCATCAATGTGCACTTGCAGCCCAGAAAGCCAACCATATCCTGGGCTGCACCAAAAGAAGCAACCTGATCTAGTAAAAGGTGTTCCTCCCAATGACATGGGGGTTGGAACTAGATGATCTTTAAGGTCCTTTCTAGCCCAAGGCATTCTATGATTCTATGAATATTATAAATAAATATTTATATTAACTCTATGTTTACTAGAAAAATAAAGCAAACAAAAAAAATATTGTTCCTAACTTGGATTTGCCAGCACAAAAATGCAATGCAGGTGAAACTAGAAGTGAACAGAGATATAATTTTATTTTTAATGAAAGTTGGAAATTTGAAGTAATCAAAATTTGAACAAAGTTTCCTTTCTTTAAAAAATATGCTATTTTTATTCAAAATCTCTTAATATACTAGCTTTCCTTAAAAAAAAAAAAAAAAAGAAAAGAAAACTTAAAAATAACTGCATTTTTTGGGATACATGCTTCCATAATTCTTTGTGATTTTGAAACAAATGTTTTTATCTCTGGTAAAGGGGTTAAAATACCAATTATTGACGTCTACATTGATTATTAGACATGGCCTAGAAAGACAGTCTTTGCAAAGATAGTCTTTTTTTCATATATTTTTTCCTGAAAGAATAAATGTCACTCCATATCATCAATTTTTTCAAAACACTGAATAGTTGAGGTGGAAATACACCTCTGAAGCTTATGTAGCCCAACTTTCCTGCTTAAAGCAGGGTCAGCTAGTGCATGTTGCACAGGGTCATGTCACCAGATTTTTGACATTTTCAGGAACTCCACAGCCCCTCGGGGAATCCTGTGTCAGCGCTTGACTGTCATAGTGAAAGGCTTCCACTGTAACATAAGGAAGTTCAGAATTCCCATGTTCCTTCTTGTGTCCCCCACCTCCTTTTCTCCCACTATGGGTCTCTCAAAGGTGTCAGGCTCTTAACTGCCGTTCTTATTTAGTAGTCATAGACAGCAAAAACTTTTCTCTTTCTCTATCTCTTTGTACAGCTCAAAAATCCACATTTCTTCTGGTTTACCTCGGATTTTCTGTGCTCCAGCACCCTGACCACCTTTGTGACCCATTTAGCAATGGGTTGTTCCGTAATGCCCATCTCTCTGTTGTACTGGGGAGCACAGGATTAAGCACAAATGTATGTCAATAGCAGAAACATTAGGACAATTTATTTTAATCATTCTTTGGATGTATTAGCATGATACTTATAAAGCTATGTGTGGAATTGTAATTACAGGCAAGAAGGGAGAAAAACCTTGTAAGGAAAGTTCCAAAACCTAAAAGAATAAGTAATTTCTTTATAGATATATTATGACTAAGCATGAATTACGCAATTTAGGAAAGCTGCATACACTGAAATCGGAACATAGATAGTATTGAAAGTCCAGGCAAAAACTGAGAATGCTTCAGATTATTAAGTCAAGCTGTCTTGTACCTCACAAGACAAGTTAAAATAAATGGAATTTTTTTTTTGTAGTTATTACTATCTACAGATATCTACATCTAAACAAAACAAAACATAACCCCCCCCAAAAAAACCCCAAACAAATAAACAAACAAACAAACAAACCAAGGACATTTATCCACCGTGCGTGAGCAAGAAAGATATTATGGACAACCTAAACCTAAAAAGTACACACATGATAATATGAATAGATATGACTACAAATTTAAAGAAAACTCAGCTTGGAGACAACTTTTGGGAGAGCTTCTTGGGAGAGGAGACCAACACCCACCTCACTACAACTTCATTTCAGGTAGTTATAAGGAATGATAAAGTCTTCCTTAAGCCTCCTTTCTTCCAGACTAAACAACCCCAGCTCCCTCAGCTGCTCCTCAGAAGACTTATTTTTCAGACCCTTCACCAGGGTTGTTGTCCTTCTCTGGACTCCCTCCAGCACCTCAATGTCCTTCTTGTACTAAAGGGCTCAAAACCAAAAGGGAAGGAGAGAGAGATGGAGGGAGGTGGTTTAAGATTTGGGTTTTTTTGTCATTACCCTACTCGTAATTGATTGGTTTCCCTGAGACGAATTTATTTTGCCCATGATAGTTATTGGTCAGTGATCTCTCCCTGTCCTTATTTACACCCACAAGCTTTTTGTTATATTTTTACTCTCTGTTCAGCTTAGGAGGGGGAGTGATAGAGTGGCTTTAGCAGGCATCCAGCCAAGGTCAACCCACCACAACCTGTTATTAAAGAGAGTTTGAACTGTTGTCAATACAGGAGAGGACTACTCATGGTCAGAAGAAAGGAAAACATTCAAATGGAGAGCAAATCATCTTAATATACATAATTAAGCAGTTTAAATTTTGAAAGTGGGTATAATGGCTCTCTTTAAGTATACATGGGATAAACTCCAGTGACAAAAAGTTCCTATAAATTATTTTGATACAAGAATGTGTCAGTATGTACCTTTATACTGGAAAAGAAAGTTTCTAAACAATGGATGTGAAAATAATAGGCTACTACATGTTGAAAAGCAAATTTATTTTAAAATCCAGATGCCTTTTTCCCAGTAGTGATTTTTTTCCCTTAACTGGTATATAACTGGATTTAAGGACGTAAGAGATTCCATCTGGTCCCCCATATTCCTGACTAGAAAAAGAAAAACATGACTGTTATGGAAGAGAAGTAAGATGAAGAAAACCAGTTCTAGATGGTTTATAATCACTTCTACTAAAACCATCCTGTGTCTGCAGTCTCCTCTTTTACTTGACATCTACATAGCAAATAATCAAAGTTAGTAAGAGTCTGCAGTAGGCTCCTGTACTCATTTCCAGGATAGGATGGAAAAACCCAATTTATTTAATTATGTACTTTCATTTCTTAGGAGTTATAGAGAAGGGAAAGCAAATTTAGTTTGCACTGAAAAATTTATTAATAAAACTCCCGAGATTGTAAGGCTAAGTCTGCATCTCTAATAATGGTTTCATTTTACCTTGCTCTAAATCTTTTTAGGTATATCTACTATGCATATATTCATATATAGAATACATGCTTGTATCATGCACATCTTTGGCAGTTCAGTAGAATCTATTATTATATTATATCAGTATCAGACAGACACGCACACAGGAAGTAAGACACTGTAAGCTGGGATAAGGTAGTTAATGCGTAAATAGGGGAGCATAGATCCCAGTCCCTCATTTTTTGTATCAATTATACCTGGAAGTAAGAACAGAACCATAGATTAGAAAACAGCAGAGCATGCGTCATGGTTTTCTAATGGCATGGTTGCGAGTAAAACAAAACCTGAAATTTCTTTGTAGTCTTGCTGATTTTATGTGGTTTGTAAACTGTGCTTAATCCGAAGGAACACATACATGTTTAAGTTGCTACCTTGAGATGAGCTCAGTTTCTTGGAGCATGGTGCTAATAACACAAAGGTTGTGGGTTTGATCCCTGTACAGGCCATTCCCTTAAGAACTGGACTGGATCCTTGTGGGTCCCTTCCCACTCAGAATATTCTGTGAAGAGTGCCTTCCACATAAAATGGTGCACTGTATCCTAAATTAGGATCTGATTAGGGAAAACGAGTATATAATGTAGAACTAATTATGAATACAAAAACATGAAATTACTTTTAAAAAAAAATAAATCTCAAGCAAAGAGAGAAATTTGCAATATTCAGGCAACCAACACTCATTACATTCAATAAATGATAAAACATCTAAGGCTAAGAAACACTTGCTGAGTAGTTATTCTCCTCTTTTACACAAAATAGAGTTGCAAATAACTGGTATAAAAAATATCTAATAACTCAGTATTGTATTATTTTGCTGTCTTCATAAAGAGCAGCTTCTCAAAACTGAAATCCTATAGCCCATTTAATGTCTTTAAGTGCACTCTTCTACTGTGGAATACTGTGCTTTAAGGCACAGAACACTTTTGTTAACTGCAGTTATCCATTTTAAAACGGTGTTATAGACCAGTTACTAAAGTAAAAATTCAGGAAAAAATGTATTTGAATGATTTCTTTTGCTGCTAATTATAAAAATGGTGAAAAACAAAATTAAGTTAGAATTCCTATATAAAGACTCCCTGCTAGACAGGATGTGACTGGGAGAAACTGGGGAGTTAGGGAGAGAAATAAATCGAGCAAGAGCAAAAGAGCAGAATTAGAAATTATGGCAAATATTGCTCAAGGAATTATTAAATGCAATTGGTCATGAGGGAATCTGAGGAATAACAAAAGTAGTGTGACTGAGCTGGAATCCTTCACAGAGAACGTGGGTGTGCTCCACAAAAACCATCATAATACTAAACATGTAAAAGCCTTTAGCCAGAACATTTTGATGATAGCCTTGGAAAAATCAGTCATTGTAAAAATGCTCAGTACTTAAAAGAATGTTGGTCCTATCTCCTAACATCAGTGGTCAATTTTTTTCTTACCTTTCCTTTTACTGTGGCTCAGAAACTGAACATGGGAAAGGTAAAGCATTGTTCAGGATTAAGAGAGTGTTTTGAGCACACAATGTTCTTTGTAAAGTACTGAAACCAGTAGTAATAACTTGCAGAAATTAACACTTTTACTAAGAAATTATGGATTTGAACAGCTTGCATTATATGTTACAATTTATCATTATCAGAAGTAGGGAGAATATAAATAAATATAAAATATTTTTGCTTTTGTTGAAAAAGGGAAGTATATGATCACATTGTTGAAGACTATCTTACAGTGAGCTGTTTTCATGTATAATTTTCTAATTTTTTTATTTGTTAAGATTTGCGACCTATACGGTTTTTAACCTATACTGTTGATGATGATGTTTCACAAGATCTATAATTCTTAAAGTAAATTAAGAGTTTTTTAGAAAGGAAATTGCAAGTTAATCATATTTTAAATGTGAAACTTAGATAAGTAATTCCCAAAGAGAAGAGAAAATGTCAAATAATTTTGAGGTCAGTGGCACAATTCTGATCTCAAAAAGGCAAGAATTTCCTCCCTTCCATTTCTAGCTAGGTATGAACACATTTGAAAACTTCTGTAAGGCTTAAGATTGTAATCTTGTAAATGCATCTACCAAGTGAAATGCTTACTTCAACAGCTCACAAGAGACACAGATTTTTAAAGGTTGTTAGATATCTCTCTGATAGAAAAAGAAAGGTCCAGGACTATCAACCTATGCCACTGATAAGTGCAGGTAAAATTCTACAGGCAACAGCAGAGACCGTCACTATCAAAACCTTATGCAGGCTTACCTGAGTCAAAGCTGCTGGAGTTATTTTCTTTGCCCTAGACAAACACAGGTGGTGACAGACAATGGCAGTAAACATGCCAGCACCAAGCCTGGCATCACAACTGCTGGAAGAAAGTACATTGTGCTCATGGTGTAGATCCGTGGAGGACAGGGTGAGTCTGAATTAACCAAGACACGGGATTAATTAAAGTGAAAACAGTTTCCATAGAACTAAGCTGAACAATCTTTTGAAAAAGCTTGGTTAAAAAGAAAAGTTCAATATGATATGAAGGCTTATGAAGTTTAGAATAGTTTGTAATGTTTAGAATCCCTTGAGTTAATGCATGATGCAACCTTACATAAAGAAAATACTGGACTCTATTTTTATAACTGTGAGATGAGATTTATTCACTTCAGTTTTCTTTCTTTTGAGGAAAGAAAAAAATACCCAAACATCCAAGGAATCTACAATGTTTAGTTTGTAAAACTGCTTGTATACAGCATATTCATTGAGCTCTCCAAGCTGAAGCAAAAATAGTACTGGTTGGCAATCATGTCGATTTGTCAATAAACTTGTTCTAAGTACAAGTACAATTTTAGGAGTTCCCTGTTGAAGGAAAGTATTTGGTGTGTTTAACAAGCTTTATTATGTGTGAAATGGGATTTCAAACCACAGATGTAGCATATTTCTACAGTTTTACCTTAATTCCATTAAGTTCAGTTACCCTCTTTTAGTGACTAAATAGCCCAAGATATATAAAAAACCAATTTTGATAGGAAAGCCCGAAGTCAGTTGCAAGTCCAAGACCTATATTCTGAGTCAGACTCTCTTCCAGCTTTCACTTGGGCTAGTTATTTGTTCACTTGCGGATCAAACCATTAATATATGGTATTAATGCAAGAATAACATATGGTATTAAGCACAGAATAAAATGCCATTTGTTTTGTTTTGTTTGTTTGCTTGTTAAAGTTATCTCGAAAGAGGTAAAATAAACCTCTTCAGAGTATCCACTCTTTTGGAAAACAAATGTACTTTTTTTAAAATTTAAAGGAAAAAAATCTCTATATTATTATTATTCAGAATAATGTGGCTGAAATATTTCTGTTACACATAGAATATTGTGTACCTAGACTAAACATAAGATAAAAACTTATATGGCTTGAAATGCCATAACAGATATTTTGGTTAGATACTAGTAAACCATTCTCAACTGCATGTGCAGATTGCCTAAGGGGATATCTGTGTCTCGTTCAGTGGAGACTTTGAAAACCACATTAGACAAAAATAATAGAAATTGATTAGGGATAGTTGATTTCATCATGCTTCAGGAAAATAGACTAGATAGATTCCCAAGGTCATAATTTTTTTCAGAGTTTTCTCAAGATTTGTGTGTGTGTTTTACATATGTATGTAAGTGTATATATGTATGTATGTATGTGTGTATGTATGTGTGTATGTATGTAGACAGTTATAAAGACTTTTCCAGCTGTTTCTACAGACAGAGCTTAGGTGCAAGTAAAGCAATGTGGGTAGTTTTATTTACTTCTCGTTTTGTTTTTGCCATACCTCAGAATATACGACGTCCTGGAATTGTGCTCATATCCAAGGCAGTTTCTAATAGAAATGGGCATCTGGATGGTTCTTGAATATCTCCAGTGAGGGAGACTCCACAGTCTCTCTGGGCTACCATTCAGAGTGACCTTGGCAGGCTGGAGAACGAGCTCTCAGTAACCTCTTGAGTTGCAAGAAGGACAGATAGAAAACCTTCCCTTTGGAAAGGAAAACCCCCTTTAAGAGCCATTTTGTAACTGTCAAGAAAGCTTAAAGAAAGTATCATCCTTAGGATTCACTGAAGATTACTGTAATTTGGTATTTAATTTGCATGTTAAAATTATTCTCAGACTCCACTAATGATATCCTGAACTCTGAATGAGATTACATTCCTGCAATTCAGAAGCTCCCTTTCTGGAGCTCAACGCAACTGGATATATTCATAAAGAGCAGTGAACAGTGACACCAAGGACAAACTTTACACAATTATATATCTTTTGCAAGCTTTTTACCTTTAAAATCTCAGTGATTTTCACCACTTTTACAGATGAACGTGTCAGATTGTCTTACTTCAGATGTAAATATATCAAACAAACACTACCACTAACAGCCAAAAACTGACCTTGAAAACAAGACCCTGTATACACAGAAACTATGATAATGATATGGAGTAATTAAGATACATAAGATCTTTATGTGGGTATTCTCATTTACTTTCAGAATAAACTTAATATTATTTAATTTAATCTATTTTTAAAATGAATTATGTTAAATCATATTAAGGCCACTTAATAGGGAAAAAAAAAGTCCATAAAGACGTTAAGTCATTCCAATTAATTCATTTTCAGAGTTCATTAGAATTAACATAATGATTTGCTATTATTCAGGAAAGTCATGGCTGTCACTGTACTTCTGAAAACTCATGGTAGAGATACCACTAATTCCCATCCCATTTCTTCCTGCAGTGTGAGAATGATAACTTTATTCTTTTCTTCCAAGATGCATGTAAAAACCCCGTTATACATGTATGCATACACCACAGATATGACTTATTCAATCATACATTTCTGACGCACCCTGCTCAGATCTGTTATGATAATCCACATGTAGAAGCTCAAAAGCAAGTAGCTGAAAGTTTAACACACTGCAGCAGAGGAGAGAGGCAATGCATTTGTGTTTGCAAGTTTTCATGGTAAAAAACAATTAATTGGATTATCTTAAGGAGCAAACAGTTTTGTCCATCATAAATTGAATGTTCAAATCATGGATTTTTTAAAAGGAAATTTTAAATCATGATTATTTTTCAAATTGTGGATATGTCAGTTTGAATCATTAGTCCGAATGCTGTCTAGAGACATTGACTTCTATCTCTATATTAATGTGCTGGGCTGCTAAGCACTGTCTTGGTAGCTTTTAAAGAGATTTTTACATGCACTGTTGATGGGAGAGTGGATAGGAACACATAGGAGCCTTGATTCTCTCCTTATCTGCTACCTAGCTTGTACCAGTTTGCTTCATGAAGCATTTTACAGCAGCTTCAAGAGAGTCTACTTGCCTGACCATACTCATCTAGTAGGGTTTTACATCAGCTACATTCTTTATTTTAAACTGTTATAACTTCTGTGAGGATTTTAGTTCATAGCTTCATCCATGAATGCTAGTTCTTTCATTCCCTATTTGTTCTCTTTCTTCAACTTGTAATTTAATACTCTCCTTTTATAAGATAATTAGTTAAAGAAATATTTCGCCTTTTCATAGAAAGGACTGCTGCTGTTTTTTTTCATTTGGCAACAGTATCTGGGAGTAGACAAAATTTTGTTTTATTGTACATAATATATAAAACAAAGATCCACAAGGCTTCATCAGAGTCTGAAGGCTTTTAAGTTGGGAATTAAGTTGCCAAAAACTACTTCCACACAACAAGAAAATAAGTAGATTTCTTTAAAAAAAAAAAATAGGAGAAACAAGTGTACTTTATGAGAAAGGTAAATGGTGTTACCAAGTAGGAGATTTTTTTCATTTCTAGACTTACCACAAACTAATGAGATGTGTTTTCTTCCTACAGATTGAAAAGAAAAAGTAAAAGCTAAAAGATTATTTGTCCACTTTAGGATGTTGTCAAACTGTGTTTCCAAAGTCTGTAAGGAAAAAGATCTCTGCAAATGAGTTTTGTTATTGCTGTTTAACAACTTTTCCCTCCAGTCAGGTATAAAAAATCTTTATATCAATGATGACTGGATAGGACACTGTGTGCCTTGAAAACTTTTGATTATTGAAAAAATATGTTTTGAAATCTGAATATATGAATTACATAATACAGTATTTGCTCAGCTTTCTGTTTTGATTATTTTTCTGATTCCACAAATTTTGCATTTTGATTAAATATTTCATGTTACAGAAAATTTACTTGGTATTATTACAGATGGGCAGCAGGATTTTTTAAGTTATGACTTTACAAGTCTTCTTTTTCATCAGTATTATCTTAATTCTTTTCAGAGACTGGCACTCAGGCATACAGTGCCCTTTAATCAGCTTCTGTGATTAGTCATATCAGCTTATAGGGAAACACTTATGTTCCTCTGTTCCTCTTTTGGTAAATGCAAGGCTAATGATTCTTGATACAAGGGTACCTACTCTGCTGTGGCATTTCTGTGTCTTTATGTAGAATTATGCTTTCTTACTGGAGTAGAACTGTCTTCCAAGGCAAAATCATTAGTTTAATATATACTTGCTTTTATATTTTTAATATGTATTGATATACATATAGATATATCTAATAATGTCAGAGGACTTTTCTCCTACACTTCTTTACAAGTTCCCTACTATAATACCTTTTCAGCTTTTTAACAAAACATATGGGTGACACTAAACTAGTAAATTTCATTAATTACAGGCATTTTTTTTCTATTAAAAAAACCCAAACAAACTAAAACCAGTTAACATGTAGTAACAGTTCTTAAGCTTTGGAAATTATCACAGTTCTGATTTTGTCACAGCTTTTGTGATTGCTTTACTCAAAAAAAAAAAAAAAAAAAGGAAAAATCCCTCAAATTATTTCATATATATTCTAAATAAATGTAAAAGTATTTGCTTGTTACTATGGTTTGCTTATGCTGAGAATATGTTGTAAATATAAAATTTACAACATAAATGTACAGAATAGCATATAAATAATTATTTTTAAATTTTAGTTCAAGTCAAACCTTTTGTGTAGTAACTGATAGAATAAAATATATCCAGGGATTTACAGAGAGTCATTTGTCTCCATTAAAGAAAAATCCAAAAGGTTTTCACTTTGTGGAGCTGAACAATGGACTGCTGATGAAGTTATATCTGATGATTTTCTTGGCAAGTCACTAAAGTCATTATCCTCCTACCTGCATCAAAATTAGCTATTTGCAAGGATTGATTAGTTGTGCAGACTGACTACTTAAATAATCATGATCTTAAGTATGGCTGTGAATGCCACTTCCTTTGTTTCTCACAAAGAAAGAAAGAAAATTCTTAAGAAAAAATAAGACCGCAGGTGATTTGTCAACCTTTGACTATCTAGAGGTTATTCTAAATTTAAAAATATGTTGAGCATTTAACTTCAACAACAATCAAAGTGCTTGGGTTTGACTTTAATATTTAATTACCTTTGAATTTACAAACATTACTAATTTTGGAAGTACTGAGTTTGCAGAGACTCCTTTGGTCATTCCTTCAAGAATTCCTCGCCTAGGAAGGAACTTATCTAATATCACAGTCTATAACTTTCTCACGGAGGGGTAGAACTGATTTCTTCTCTGTGGTGACTAGTGATAGAACCCAAGGGAATGGCCTAAAGTTGCATCAGGGGAGGTTTAGATTGGATATTAGAAAAAAAGTTCTTCACCCAGAGGGTGCTTGGGTGCTGGAACACCTCCAGGCTCCTCAGGGCAGTAGTCACAGCACCAAGCCTGACAGAGTTCAAGAAGCATTTGGATGATACTCTCAGGCACATGATGTGACCCTTGAGGATGGTCCTGTGCACAGCCAGGAGTTGGACTCGATGATCCTTGTAGCTGCCCTCTAACTCAGCATATACTGTGATTCTGTAAATATCTTCATGTAAGTAATAATACATACTTGGAAGCCATAATTAATCTCCTCCAGAAGTTGGCTTCTAAAATGCAGCAGATTAATCATTCTGTAGGAGTGTCTGGCTATGAATATGGTAGCAATTACAGATGTGCATATCTGTGGTTGAATGTAATTGTTCATACAAAAGCATCTAATAACTTTTTAGATTAATCAGCACATCCCTCCTGAGAGATGCTTCCCATAGAATCTGTGTCAAATCTGTCAGCTCTATGTGGCTGTCTCAGAACATTAAAGAGTAGCTGGAATGGCTCTGTTCATTTAATTTTCCATGTTAAATTTCCTATTTTAGGTTCCTAATCATGAGCTAGGTCTCAACCTCCCACTTACAGATTTTCTCAGTACAAAGAATAGATTTTAGAGAGCAAATAATGTGGTCAAAAAGAAATGTCTACTGAGTCAAGGTGAACTGAGAAGTTGATCAAATTTGTTTACATAAAAGCACCAGCATAAAGGTAACTTTTTTTTTTTTTTTAACTTTTAGTCTGAATTGCATCCTCTGGATGGGGTACAATCCCTAAACATAAACATTTAGTGTCACTTGGCATCCTTTGCTTCCCACTGGTATCTCAGAAGAATATGTCTCTTGAATGTCTTCAATCTTCTCTATGGGACCTGTGTTTATGTTCAGATACATATGCCCTGTCGGATGATACTGGATAGATACTGGATAGATAAGATTAGGCAGCGGAATACATATGATTTAGGCATTGTAGTGTCCAGATACTAAACATCTGGGCTTACACAGAAGGTAATGGGAAGAAGGGATTATTTTTTTACACTGTGGAGAATCATACATGATTCTTGACTCCATAAACGGAAGATTTAGTGCTTCCTGTTTATCAATTATATATTCTGTAAAGACATTCAGTAGGAAACTCTGGTACTCTAAATATATGAATTACATCAGATTTGTTGGTATCCAGAAACACCTCTTGATTTTCTGAAGTTTGTAACCAAGTATTCTGAGATAGTATCTCTTTTTTTCTTTCCCCCTAAGAAAAATATATAAATATTCCAGAAACATGATTAAAATACAGGTAATCCTTAGATCCTTTAAGGATTTTATGCATGTTATTTACTCCTCTTTCAATTTATTTTTCCTTTTTCCATAAATGATACATTTTTTACCTCATGATGGTTTGACTTCAGCGACAGTGAAGGAAGGATTACCAGTTGGCACAAAAATTATTCTAGAAAACTTGGAAATGAGGTCCTGGATTACAAGCTTCTTTGTTCTAATACTCAGACCTCCCACAGTCTTAAGTAATGTTCTCATCATTACATTATTATGCAAAGGGCAGATAGCAACTCTACTGACTGTATTTCAAAATAAAAAAAAATCTCTACAGATACTGCTACTGAGGCATAATTGAATATATAATATGAAGGGAAATAAGGATCCTACTTCTCTTCTGAGGTT
Source organism: Empidonax traillii (assembly GCF_003031625.1). NCBI lineage: Eukaryota > Metazoa > Chordata > Aves > Passeriformes > Tyrannidae > Empidonax > Empidonax traillii. Next base: position 832,617 of record NW_020955739.1, on the reverse strand, counting down.
CATTGATAAACAAGTTTCTGCTAATATAACACTTAGTACTATGATAAATTTTTCTTGGTTTTGTTTTTTTGTTTGTTTCTTTTTCTTAACAGCAATTTATGGAAACAAAGTGATTTAATTCCGCAATTCATAGTGAGTGATATCATAGTGATATCCTCTAAATCTAAACTCCACAAAGCTTTGTGTAGCCCTGCTTATAGGGGAGGGGATAGTATTATGTAAAATTCACACAACCTAGCCTGCAAACCATATTAAGATCCCTATCTAAGAAACAAGATGGAGATGTAAACCACACAGATAAGCTTATTTGTTCAGCATTGGCCTTTCTTTGCCATGCAGACACTCTGATATAAAAAAAAATATCATTTTTGGGCATGTCTCAGGAGAGTTCTGGGGTAATAGAAGAGCTTTATTATTTAAGGCTACACTTCCCCTTTTTAATTTGGTATAGTAGAGTCCTGTAGAACTGTAATGCATTTTTTCACTGTGAGTTTCACTATCATTGCATACAATGATAATAATGTATTTATACCTGAATGCAAGTAAATTACTGATTGTTCTATCCCAACCCTCCTGACAGAGAAAAACCTATGAAACTAAGACATAGTGGTCAATGAAATATTTATGTTTTTCTGTTTACACTTATGTATCCAATTTTATTTCCAGGTAAGTGCTTATCAGTTTAAATTGTTGCCTATTATTAATGTACAGAATTATTTAACACTTGCTATATATTCTCTGATAAATTAAACTAAAACTCTTGGAGATAGTCACAGTTGACTTATTGAGAGTTCAAGATTTAATGCCAACATATTTGAATCTTATAATTTAATATGTTTCCTCTGTTTAGATTTCAGTCTTTCTTCAGAGAAATTTCTGAAAAACTATATGTCAGTTTTCAATATAATAATCTCCAAAATTCTTTCATTATTTGCTATTCTTTTCAGAAAAAATATTTTCCTGGTAATTTTTCTTGATTAGCTCTCTGTTCCATATGTTTGGGGGATTTTGTTTATTTGTTTGTTTTTTTTTCCCATAATTTCATTTTTAGTGGTTATTTTATGCAACAGACTGTCATGGAATGTGCTGAAGAACAGAACTGGCATTTACATTGTAAGTGTGTCTAAAACTAGTTTCAGATAATTACCTCACTGACTAAAATAAAAGATAGGTTACTATGAAAGAAAAGCTTGCAAAAACACTTGTTCCTTCCTTTAATTTGTTTGAAAAAAATATTGACATAAAATAATTTATATTACTGTCAGACTTTTACTTTATTATTTTCAACATTAATTTAATAATTTGATAGTTTGAACTTATTGGCCTGTTCCATCAGCTCACTTTTAAGTAGGTGCAAGGGCTGAGAATCAGCTGTAAAAGCATAAGCTTGAAATATATGAGCTCATCATGAGTGACCTTCTATATGCTGTTTAGAATGCTGAATGTGTCTCTGAGCCTCTCAGCTAGTGCTGTGCAGATATCTTTGATATCTGAAATTTCACCAGATGCATGTTAGGTAATTTGATCCCACTGTAGGTGCCCATTTTAGCAGGTTGATCGGGAGGTGCTTTTAGAACATTCCAGAAATACAGTAGAAAGGTGAACCACGTCTTGCTTCCTAGACATCACTCTACATCCCGACTTTATTGATTGGTTGTAAGTGCTCTGCAGACCTAGTTACATGTAGGTGAGAGCTTTAGGTCATGAGAAGAATATAGCTGTGTTAATGAAGTGACCCTTGCTGAAACTAGAATTTTAATATTAGTAACTTAATCATGATGACTTTTTTCTTTAAAATTTCCTTCTAAAAATGTGGTCTCCTTCAGAAAATCAATGTGTAACTTTTATTAAATTCAGGAGTCATTTCAGGTCTTTTTTTTTTTTTTTTTTTTTTTTTTACTGGTTTAAAATCTGTATTTCCTTACAGAAGCAATTCAGCTTCCTTCCAAACTTTTGTTTTGTTTGAGAAAAAGGATGGTAAACTTATTCTTATGTACACAGTTAAGATGATACTGTGTCATATGCTCAGTTTCTGTGTCTGTAAAGTTCAGACCATATAATTTTAATTTTATTGTCTATTATTATTATTTGTCAGGTTTTTAAGAATACAAGGCAAGACTTGTTCACTATAACAAAATAACATGGAGGAAAAACTACTTAACCTCTTGAGCTATGATTTAACTGAAGAAATAGCTTTGCCTCAAGTAATTTCTGAGAACATTTTATTTCAGCTTAGGAATTTTGTTTTATTCATTAAGAGCTGGTTTACACACAGTGAAAACATAAAGTAAAAGGGAAAATGGCTGTGGGATGCTCCTTCTTCCTTGAGTCAGTCGGATAAAGAGCAATGAAGAAACAAACAATATAGATAGGAATTATAGAATTTTAATATTTTATCATAATTAGGGATTCATGTGTATTCCTTCCCTTTAGTCTGATAAAAAAATAATAAAGACTACAGAAATAAGCTCACATGATATTTGAGTGAACAGAATGTGTTAATACAACATGAAAATCTTTGCTTTCCACTTCCTAGAAGATGAACAGTTTACAGATGGAGACGCTATGCTGGTTCAGGCTAATCTTTGGATCCTGGACTTCATGTACTAGATACATATGACTGAGAAATGAATCATTAGGTCTACTTCTCTTGCTGATAGAAATACAAAGACATGGACTCAGACACAAATGTCACCAGCTGTTACATGCTAGCAACCTCAGTAGGAATTAAGAAAATTATGACAAATTAAGAAAAAAATATATAACAGAAGTAGAAATTAGTATAATTAAGTTCCCTAGATGTGACATTTAGAAGTCTGATTTACATTTCTAGGAGTATCTGAGGTCTTTAGGATTTACATTCTACAAGCTGTGATACTAAACAAAGGCTGCTCATGAGAGTTCTGAAATCCAATTCTTCTCTCAGATGTGGTAGAATTCTTCAGTAAGAATATCAGTAACAGCAACAAAACTAGTCCATGACAGAGTTTTTGCTGACCTTCCTTCTCTCCTTTCTTCCTGCAGTGTAAACTCCTAGGTACATTCTCTCTGGTCTTATCTGGGGCTCTTGTCTGTGGAGCAAGCAAAGGAGAGAGTTTGTATTGTGGAATCCACACAGACACTTGCTCATTTCCTCTACCCACGGTGGAATGAGGGAGAGAATAGGAAGAGTAAAAATGAGAAAACTCATGTGTTGAAATAAAGATAGTTTAAGAAGTGAAAGAGAAAACCACAAAAAAAGAAAAACCAAAGAAATTTTGCAAACATAGTTGCTCACCACCTCCCCCAGGCAAGACTGATACCCAACCAGTCTCTGAGAACATATACCTGGGAAGATAAACACTGCATCCCCTTTTTTTTCTGTTGCTGAATATGCTATTATATGACATGTGATACCCTTCTGGAAGTGGGCAGTGTGAGAAACTGATAAAACCTTGATGTTATGAAAGCACTGTCCCATATATTAATAATAATAATTTAATTATAATTAATAATGACAAAACATTTGTGTCCTATCAGCCCAATTTCATTCGCAAATCCAAAACATAATGTCATGCAGGTTGCTAGGAGGAAAGTTAAATCCATCCAAGCCAGATCTAGTACAGTTTGAAATCTGTGTTCTCTTGATCTCCAAGAAAATTGAATACAAGTAGAGTATTTCTTTCATCAGTAATTCTTGCCATCTTTCTGTTGATTGACTTAGAAGGATAATGTCTAATTTACCTTTTAGTGCTGTGAGGTGCATAAACAGATGAACAGCAAGCAAGTATGAGTGTGATTCCAGACTAATGAAATAAGAAACTGCTTTCTCTATTATTACATATCCACTGCTTAGTGTATGTATGTAAATAGTCCTACAGAGAGTGTTTCCTACAATGTTATTTATTGGCTGCTCAATGTAAGTGCAAAAATAACAGTAGAAGGAATAAAAATTAATAAGAATCAAAGTGCTTTCAGTTCAAATTAGGCTACTAATCAGTAAGAAATTTGAAATCCATGAAGTGGGAGGCAATATAATTCACTTGGCTATGAAGATGGCAATCCAACTCTCTGGTCTAAAGACTGATTATATGTTCTTTTCCATACTTTTTTTTTTTTTTTTTTTGAATGAAAAAGTTATAGAAGGAAAGAGCAAGATCAAGGACTTTCTGTGTTTTCAGGAGAATGCCAGAATCATTCAGCTATACAGTCATATTTTTTCTTTTCTTTGATGTCTCTTGATCCATTAATTTTCCATAATTTGTTACTCATAGCTGAGAAACCACAAGGAAGTTGAAGCATCACTCCTTACACTAGTATTCATACCTTCATAGAGCATCAACCAGAGGCGAGACAGAATCACAGAACTGGAACTTCTCAGGTGCATATTTTGAAGCAAGTGAATCGGACTTTTAGCTTATTAATGACTGAACTATTAAATAAATAGTTGGACTTTGAAAAATGCATAAATTTGAAATTAAGCTTTTTAAATGCAGCTGATGTATAACACTCTATATTCTGTAGATTATCACACCTGTCTTTTCACTGATCCGTATTTTAATATACTCGGAAACTGCATCCCACTATTAGCAGTTCTACCAACTGAAGAGTATGTTTGTAAATACTGGAGATATATGGACTAAGAGATTTGAATTGAAACTTTTCTTTTGGAGTTGAAATCCAAAATTTACTTTGTTCAAGAATTGTATCCTTATTCTGTTACCTAAAGCTGGATATCTGATGCTGTTTGATATTTCTGTGGTTAATTCTCCTGGACCTCTACCTGTCAATCTGGAAGTTTGTATTTCTTTCATGTCATAATTTTTAGCCTCCTGTAGTCATTTTAAATATACTGAATTATTTCATATATCACTTTAAGGTACTTAAGGCAAAGAATGAAGAACAGAAAGACAAGATAAGAAGCTATGCTGCATTCCATTGTAAATTATGTGACATAACTGTTTCTTCTAGGCTGACTGTTATCATTTTCACGTCTGCAGAATTTAGTTAGTCAACCTCTGGTATGATACTGCCATGATGTATATTTGCTGTATTTGTCAAAAATCATTTAGGAGGTGCTTAAACTGCAGCATGTAAAATGGGATGAGATGACTGTGAAACCCACCCTTATGAGGAGGGATAAGAATCCCACCCTTATGTTCCAGTTATCATCAAAAGAGGAAAACAGCCACTTATATATTTCATTTCATTAGGGACACTGAAATTTAATTAGCTTAATTATGTACTAAAGGCGCTATATTACTACTATAGCAGCAGAAGTATATCACATTTTAGTACTTAGAAAGCATTCAACATGATAGCAGAAAATAAACATCAAATTACTCTGACATCTTTACATGAATATTCACAGAGGTGAAAATTGTGCAACCAGTCAAGGATGTACAAAAATTCCAAACTAACTCATTACGACTAATGTGAAAATTCTGCAGGGTTTTGAGAATTTTTTTTCTTGTAATTTAAGTGAAGATCAAGACAATTTTATGTGTAGATAACATTAGAGGCATTAATCTTGGGATATAAAACAGATTTTGAATTATTTGTGTTTGCCACTAAAAGATTCCACAACACAATATAGTAAAGTTCCCAGATCTCTGCAAGCTTAATAGATATAAATCTGCCTGAAATTTTCTGTCTGTGTCATTCCACACTTGACAATTCTACAAAGCATTTTCTTAAATGTCAGTACTTACAGATTTTACCGGGAAACATAATTTCTAGGAATAATACCTTCCAGAGCCACAAAAGACTCAAATTTGAGTTCTTTTTGAACAGTTGGAGAGATGATTTTTTTATATTGTGAAAGATTTTTTATACTTCAAATTGCTAAAACCTTCATAGCTCAACTTAATCCTTTCACTGACCTAGTGGTATGAACAACAAAGATGTGCCTTGGCCTTTGACTTCTTATGAGTAGCTCCAGAAGAAACCTGGAGCTGTTAGTGTATTTAAATATCCCTCCTTTGCTCACCACATCCAGAAACTGCTTCAAGTCCTTAGGATATGCCTTTTTTTTCCCTCTGTATAAAGTCTACTCCTATAATTTTAGGGGTTCAGAAATAAACTAGCCAAAACTTTGATGTTTATGTGCAAGTAAGTTTTTAATATCCTAGTGTCATATGCAATGTCTTAAAATATCCAAGACATAAACACAGGTCTAGCACAGATAACACAGGGTAGAAAGGATAGTCAAGGCACTGTGTAACAGAAGTGACAGGTGAAGTCTAAGCAGGACATTCAAAATTGTTTTAAAACAGCATTAAGTATCCACTCGTATATTACTGAATCCAGTTCCTACATATGAGAAAGTTATTCTAGGATCAATTCAGTTGCCCACCCATAGATGTCCAGTGTGGATTCACAGGGCAACCGAAGTGATCTTGGACCTCTATTAGAGGTAAGAAATTTAATAGACTTCTTAAGATTTTATGAATTTCACCATGTTTTCTTTATTTCCTCTGTTGTTTCCCTTGGAGGTTTCCACATACTACTATGAAATAAGCAGATAGTTGCTATGATTGTATAAGACTAAAGAGCTTTTTTGTGCAAAAAAAAAAAGAATCAGTGGTTATACTTGTATATATTTAATATTAAAACATTGAGAGCTCTTTGTTTGTCCTTTATTAACTTAGAGGTAAGATGTTATTTTAATAATGCAGAATATTGTTGACCTTTAAGTCTACACTCAATGTAGACCTTGTTGCAGGTTAAGGAGCAAACTGAACTGCAACACACCATCCTACAAAACTCAGTCTTAACCCTAGCTTGTTTGTTTAATCTCCTTTTGAGGAAAGTTTGCACATCCCTCCCTTTGACAATTATAAACTCTTTCAGTTTTAAAGTGTATGTTATTAAAAAGGCAATAGTGAGAAGGACTGCAATCTTTATACTCCCTTGTTGCTGCAGATGGCATTGTCTGTCTCCAAACAGTGTCCTTGTCAGGAAACATTAAATGCCTCACCCTACATATGCTATACAACTCATGCTATTCTGATTATATATGCTTCTAGAGTTGGTTTATCACCCAGAAATTAAATACTCGACACACGGAATGATTGTGGAGATGACTGAATGATTTACAGTTTTCAAATATATTAACAAAGTAAATAGAAGAAGGAACCAAAAGCTTTTTCCAAAAATGGGGCTCAAAAAGGGGTATGCACTCAACTGGACACACATGAACTTCATTTTTTTTATTTACCTAAGTGTATGGGAACATGCTGAGCTTTTGTATTGCTTTTCAGAGGATTTATTTTTTTATTTCAAACCCTGTTATTTGTGAGGTGCATGAAAACCTTTTAGAATAAATTTGGTAGCATAATTCTGTATACTGCTTTTCTGTTCAGAGGAAATGCCTGTATTCTTGTCAGAAAGGTTTGTGGAGTTTCAGGTCTTTTCAGTCTAATTTGTTTATCATGTATCAACTAGCGGACATTATGTACATGACATACTTTATTCAAAACAAAAGCTGCATAAAGCAATAAAACAAGATTGATAAATACATGAAGGGTATTCACCAGAGTCTAAAACATCTCAATGTTTCCCTAGCAAACACTTTTTTTGATTAAATTTATAACTTTTTAATAAATTTATGCATAGTCATGACTACTGCAAAGCAGAATTTAGAAATTAATAAATATGTGGTGTAACATTTTTTATTTCTTTAATTTATTAATTTTCATTAGAAAATGGCTATTGAAAGATGAAATGCAAACTATTAATTTAAGATATTGTCATTTCAACATACATTTACAGTTGTTATTGCAGTTATCTGTTTAATCTATAGATATAAGACCCAATATAAGAATATAATAACAAATATGTATAAAATATACATAATATATAATCAACATACTATTTAATATAACAAAACCTGGAATAATTATTTACATTTAATTTCTAAACAATTCTGTGAATTTTTTTCCCAAATATAAATAATTAATTCTGATGAATGCTATGGTATAAATTATAAGTAAAGGCTGAACTAGAAATAGAATAAATATGAAAAGCTTTTTCAGTTATATGAAATAGAATAAATATGAATAATAGAATAAATATGAAAAGCTATTTTCAGTTCTCCTTTTCTGAAAACCCTTAGATAAACTGTTATACCACTGAGAGTTCTGTTTTTTAAAATAAATAATCAGATATTGTTAGATATATAAATATCCAGAAAAAGTCTCCTTCTGAAAACTTTACTTTTGTTTCAGTACTTTCATGAAGTTGTTCACAGCCACAGTGTCACTTGTTATGGTGGTAAAGAATAAGCAAGGACATTTACACTAACAAAGGTAAACCAGTCCCTAGTGATCTGACAAAGTACTGAAAATAATATGCAACCTGCCGTTCACTCATATAAAATTCTTGTGTACTATTTTGAGATATCTGCCCAAATGCCTCATATGGGATATTCCTGACGTTGCAGAAATGTCTAAGCTTTTTTTCTTTGGTAGGACAGTCTCTCTCCCACTCTGCAAGTATTAAAACACATGGTATTGCTGCCTACAGCAACAAGTAACTCATGAAAATCCCTGGCTTTCATTGCCTCTTTCTTCACTCAACTATACAAGGAAACATTAGTGAATGCAATAATGTCTTGGAACTTATTACAACATTTTTATACCCACTGAGCTGTCATAGTGCTTCTTGTCAGGTGCTACTACTAATGTGTAAAAATGTTGTGATTAATAAATCACCCCTAACCATTATAGCAAGCACTCGGATAATTTTCTGTATTCCAGTGAACTACCTATAATCAAGAAGCACAACACAAGCTGAAAAATATCTACCTAAATTTATTTATCTAGATCAATAATTAAATCACACTAATTCTCTTTGTATGTAAACTAGAGTATTTCTGAATTACATCAGTAAATAAGTGAAGAGCAGTAGTGTTAGGTATTTTTGAAAAAGGGTAGAAAGAGAACAATAAGACAAAATCTGCGCTGTTCAAATGTAGCACATAAAAAGTAATACTTCTAATGGTTTTGTCTGGATTTCTTCTATATAAGAGTTTCAATGACTCTTATGAGAAAACAAATGGTTACCCCTGGAGTACAAACGTGAGTGCTTTTTCCCCAAATAACCTAAGTAGCTTGAAGATGATAACGGAGAGAGAGGATCACCTTATAAAATACAACTAGACAATGACATAACATATGAATAAGAGTGGTTTCTCTGGATAAACAATTTGAAACTGTCCAAAACCAGCAGTGGAATTTAAAACAAATTTCACTCTGTATGTAAGTAGTAGACTTAGAGGTAAGGAATTATATGAACTTTTTGGAAAAGATAGTCAATCATAACTAAACTACTAAAAACCAAACTACATGCTGAAGGGTCTAAGACTGCCACAGTATGTTACAAACTAGTCTTCGGATACTGAAAAGTATAATTTTTTTTTTTTTTCCAGTGGGAAAGGGATTGGTTAGAAATACAGTCTGCCACTTATGACCTCAGTGAAGCTAACTTCAGGGAGAATGTACAGGCTTTAAAGGTGATGAAAAAAAATTTAAGACAAAACAATTGGTTTTCAAGGCCTGTTGACATAAACAGAATCCTTAAAATTGCATATTGGATGGGGCTAAGAGGAAATTAAACTCCTTTCTGCAGATGCAAAAGTTGCTGCTATAAGAAATTCAGCAAAACTAAATTTCATTTTATACAATGCCTTCTTATCTGCTAAGTGGAATTATGACAATAAATTTCTATCCAAGAAGTCCCTGTTTCTTTCTCATTCAGTATTACTGTGTGTGGTAACTAGAATATTGCAAATAAGGAATAAAACTTTAATGTTACAAAATTAGTTGACTTTCATTAGAAGGAGCTTAAACAGTGTGAATAATTCTGTGGCCACATGAGAGAAAACCTGCCTCCCCAGGCTCAGTGCAGAGGCATGTGCAGAGCAGCCTTGGCATAAGTGATGCATACCATACCTTGCCACAGCTGCTGCCACCCTCCAGCTCACACTTCAAGCAACCTCCTGTCCCACCATGTGAGACACATCAAGCCTGAGACCCACTGTGCACTGCATGTGGGTTCGTTCTCACTTCAGGAGCAAAAACAAGATCATAAATTAGAAAAAAACAAGCTGTTCTCGGGCAGAACAAGGAGACAGAAATGGATGACAACAAACGGAGAGTATTATTTTTTTTTCCTGCAGAGATGGAGAGTTAGTGCCAGATTGCTTGTGGAAACTTCATGTGGCTTCAATTTTCTCACAAGTTTACTCTTCTACAGCAATATTACCCTGATACTATCAATAATATCTGATAGCAAAATAAGCACTGCAGACACATTTCATGTGTAATTAAGTTAAACCTGGGTTTATTTAAAAAAATCACTACCACCACAACTAAGGAACTTTTGGAATCCGTTTTAAGTAAGTCAGATTATGTACACATTTTCTAAGAGTGAAGGGGGAAAAAAGCCTTCTTGAAATACTTGGTACTAACACCTATGCATATGGATGTGAGTAAGTCTGTGGTGCTGGTGTAGTTCTGTCTTATGCAGATGGCTGTGAAGCCAGAGCAGGCATAGTCCTTGGTTTTCTAGCTTCTTTCCTTAGATTTAAATGTGATGGGCTAATTAATCATGTGCTGGATTTAAATTCATAAGTGACATACTTTGGAGAACACTTACCAAGCTTTAAATCTTTTATTTGCTTAGGCAGCATTTGGTACACAGTTTTGAATAGATGAAAAATACTGCTGGCTTGTACATAGATGAACAAAAGTGGAGAGACAGCAGGGCAAGGTGAGAGTGATAGGCTGTGTAATTCATGAAGGCAGAGGGCAGAATTGTAGATATTGAATTGTGACTGGGATTTACTATGAGTATTTAGCAGTAACCTAAATAAAATTTATTCTTTCTTTACATCTATGACATTTGTAGAGCTGTGTGCAACTTACTAGAAAATAAAACATATAATCCACACAAAACATTAAGAGGGGATATTACCCATCTAACATACCAACAGAAAGTGGGTTGCTGATTATTGTTAAAAAATCAACAATAATCAGCAACCCACTTTCTGTTGGTGAATCTTTCAAGTAAATTTTGCCTTTGTTGTTCCAACTATCCCAAAACTAAGAAAAAATTTGTTCCTTTTTCTACAATGAATTTTGGAGTATTTATTAAAAACATGAAGCTGGGTTTCTTAGGTAGTGTTGTTGATATTTTGTGGAGAATTTTTATTGCATTCTTGTTTTGCCTTTATATGAAATATTTTTATGTACATTTACATTCAGTTATTTGTAGTGTTCTGTAGCCATAAATCTAAAATGATATGTTCATTCTCATAAAATGGAAAATTTACCTTGTCTTATGCATCCAGACAATTCTTTAAGTCAATGCTTTCAGATAGTAATAATTAATGTAATAGTAATAAATGTAATAATGAACAATGAGTACAATTTAAAAGTATGTCTCATTATAAAATTTGTCAGCTATAGAGATTGTCAAATACTTAGCTTCTACATTTGTTTTCCAGGAAATACAGTTTTCTTAGGTTTTCATGATGTCAATATTTTTTAATTTTAAAAAATTTATTGACAGATAGACATTTCTATTCCTAAGTTAGTAATTGTATTAAGGTAAACAAACAATCATTTCAATGGGCCAGGAATTCATGCTTATACTTCAACGACACAATTTTGATTGAAGCAAACACAAAGAGTTGTTTCCCCCTTTTGAGTATTACATTTTTAAAAATCTATATAAAAAGAGAATTATGCCAGGTGAAGGCACTCAATTTTATTTTTTCTAATGAAACTGCAGTGTGAAAGATGCATTGTCATCACACAAAATCATTTAAGAATCCCCACCACAGTTCTCTGTATTCACAGTTATATTTTCCTTCAAATTGAAAGGGTGTGAACTACATTAACATACCTATTTGCATCTTCAATTTTGAGATTTTATTCCTTCCATTTTGTCTACTAAAGACTGTTCACAAAGTTTTGAGGGAGGCTCTTTAGTCTTCCGTATCATGTAGATAATCAGTAACAGTAAAAAATCCTTCAGTATTACTACCCATTAAGTACATGAAGACATAAATCAACACGGATGAGTGTACTGTCTTTCTCCAAGTAAAGTGTTGAGGACAAAGCTGTGGCAAAAGATGAGGTTAATGATTATGTCTCACTGTACAGCTCTGCATCACTACCCCTAATACTTGATTCAAGAATTGATCTAATCTCTGATTGTAAAGTATAAATCACTCTAATTTTCCATCTAGACAGCATGAATAATTTTGTGCCTTTGCTACAACTATATTTTCTTCCTCATTAATGATGAACTTTTTGATTCTTACTCATACAGCTTCTGATGTGCTGAATTTCAGCATCTGAGTGTCTGTTAGAAAGCCAGAAACAACTTTTTGATTTGCTGCCCAGTGTTAACCCACCAGGGGCTGCTGTAGACTGTGCAATGGACCATTCACCAGCTAGGAATTGCTGGGACCATATGCCAGATGGAATTTTATCCAAAATGCCTATTGCAATGCAATAAGCCTGTTGCATATTTCTCTGTAGCGTAGCCAGCCACCAGAATTCATGGTCTTCTATGACCTTGTAGTCTTCAAAAATGCTATGTTATGAAAAATTATAGTGTTTGATTTTGTAATATAAATATTTCCAAGTCTTTTCTTAATCAAGGAAAGTCCTTCATTATAACTGTCAATCAAAATGTTACTGGCTAGAAAAATAAGAAAAAAGGAATCATTCAGAAACTGTAACTGAGAAACTGTTAACATTGACATATTTTGAAAAACAAAATACTGCCTGGGTAAAAGTTTGTGAACAACCTTTTCTGAATAGAATCTGTTGACATTTGTTGATGATCCAAGTTCTTGATTTTTTTGAAAACTTAATACATATTCTTCCAGAAGTCGTCAGTCATCAAATAAAGTCCTGAATATGACTTTATTTTCACCTTTTGAACTACAGTCCATTTTTCACAAAGTGTCTTCATAGTAGTACCCAAGGTTATAAAAGTTAGGAAAATAGAAAATATGTCTTTATTTTTAACTGAGGGTGAATAATTTTGTCAGAAGTGATAATATTCTAAATATTTGAGAAGCAGTGTTTTTAGAAAAAAGTAATAAGAAAATATGCATAGTAATTTTAATCTAGCAGCAGCAACTGTTGCAAATGTATTACATTGATCTGAAAATGCTGCAACCTACCATTTTTTACCCTATGATTGCAGTGAGTCACCTTGATAATGCAATAATACAGCAGCTGCAAAATTTCTATCACTTGGCATTTCCTTCCTTATTATCAGAAAAAAATTATGAAGAATTTGCAAAGGTCCATCAGGTCAGGAAAATCATTTTGAAATCAATGTCACCAGGCACTGATTTTGAAACAGAAACCATTTGCAAACAGAACTTAAAGACCAATAATATTGTCCCCATTGGTTAATGCACTTCTTACTCAATTCACATGAATGGATTTCAGCTTGTAAATTGATAACAAAACAGTGCGGGGAGGGGGGAGGGGGGTGGTTGTTGTTGGGTTTTGTTGTTTGGGTTTTTTTTTTAATTAATAATTCCCTCATTTTTGCCAATACAAAAAATGTTATCTCAGATTCTATCATTTACCAGCTATTTGCTAAACACTGCCAGTAGATCCTGTTTTCCCGGGTTCATTGGATGTGTTACAGTGTTCATGTAGTTTTAGACCAAAACTTAGCTAGCTTCAGAACACTGTAAAGGTTTGATTTCAAAATATATTCTCATAAAAAACCATTTCAAGTTTCTGGTGAAACTTACTAGAACACATTTCAAAATTGTATTAGTCCCCTGATTTTATACCAGCAAAAAACACATAAATATGTTTTACAACAATGTAATGCTAAAGTGTCTAATTATGCCTGAAAAATTATGCATTTCCTCTATTTTTTTTTTATTTCAGGGCCTGATGCAATTTAATTTTTACTGTATTGGGTTTATGTAGTGAGATTTTTGGTAGTGAGGTGAGAGGACTGCATGGGTGGCTACAGTGAAAAGATATCAGAAGGTTCCCCCATGTCTGAGAATGTCAGTTCCAGTTGGCTCTAAGACAGATCCGCCAATGACCAAAGATGAGCCCATCAGTGGCACCTGTAGAGTCTCTGTGATAACAAATATAAGAAGGGTAAAAATCACTGTGCAGCACTAGCTGGGACAGAAGAGTCAAAATATATGAGAAAACAGCCCTGCAAATACCTAAGTCAGTGCAAAAAGATGGGGAAGAGGTGATCCAAGCATCAGAGCAGAGGTTCCCCCACAGCCTGTGGTACAGACCATGGTGAAGCAGCTGTCCCCTGGCAGCCCATGGAGGTCAGCAGGGGTGCAGACATCCACCTTCAGCCCATGGAGGGCCCCACTCACGAACAGGTGGATGCCCAGAGGAGGCTGTGACCCCATGGAAACCCTGTGTTGGAGCAGGCTCCTGGTGAATCCATGACAAAGAGCTAACACTGGAACAGGCTTTCTTCAGGATCTGTGACCCCATGGGAGACCCATGCTGGAGCAATCTGTTCCCGAAGGACTGTGCCCTGTGACAGGCAACCAAACATCAAGAGAAATTTATGGAGGATGGGACTCCATGCTTGAGCGGGGGGAGTGAGGAGAAAGTTTTGGAAGAGACAAAGCGTGATGAACTGATTGCAATAACCATACCTTGTCCCCCTCCTCTTCTTGAGCAGAAAAGGTAGAGAATTTGGGAGTGAGTATGGGTCTGGGAAGAAGGGAGGGCCTGGGGAAAGGTGTTTTAAGATCTGATTTTATTATTCTACTCTACTGTTAATTGGTCAAAAAATTAAATTAATTTCCCCAAGTTGAGTCTGTTTTTGCTGTTATGGTATTAGTTAAGTAATCTCCCTGTCCTTATCTCAATCCATGAGCCTTTCATCATATTTTCTCCCCCTTTTCCTTTTGAGGGAGAGGAGAGATCAAGCAGCCTGGTGGGCACCTGACCAAGCCAAGGTCAGCTTGCCACACTGAGAAACAAAAATTATTTCCTTTCTAGAGCATACTATTGTTATTATCAAAATTATATTTGATTTAAGTTGATGGAGATCTCACCCATGCCCATAAGTCCAAGAACTGACCAATATGGGAACAATATTTACTACAAGTAACAACAAGTTACTACTACAAACACTACAAGTGTCTAATTTCAAGGTAATACAGTTTTTCCTGAGTCAGAAAGAAAGACATTATTTTTTTAATTGTGCAGGAGGCAGATGTTTTGTGCCTGTTCACTGTACAACAGCTGAAATTTTATTAGGGCCATTACTCAGCAAACCACAAATGGGTAAAAAAAGATAGCTGAAAGTCCCAAGTGTAAACAAGGTAAAGGACAAAATTTTTCAGTCATAAGACAGGGCATCCTGACTGACCTAAATTTCTATTAGACATACTTCATGTATTACATGATCCAGTCAATCCTCTGCTGTCTAATTGCAGATGACAAATTAAAAAGTGAGCTTAAAAAGCATAATAATTTCCTCATGGTAACCAACAAGCTGTTACTGAATTATTCAGTGGAGTTTTATTTCATGCAGTAATTCCTAATACATTCAGTTTATGGACTGTCTCTTTATAATTGGAGAAAAGGAATGCAAGATATAAGAAAAATGTGGTAACAGCACAGCTTCAGCATGAACTGGAGGAATACAATTATTTTGTTTGTTAGATCACTTCTCTTGAGAAGGGTAGAGTCTATTTTCTCATGGAATCTGAACTAATGCTAAAAAAACTAATGCTAAAAAACCAATACAAGAAAAATATATGAAGCAATTGAGATTTCTGGCTTCAGCCAAATACCCAAATGTAAGGGTGAATATTGAAGATGCAATAAGACTTAGGTATGCTTAAGTAGAAATTGTAGTAAGACTTTTTTTGGCAGCAAGCTTGTCTTCTTCTATGCACATAGTTCTTATCTAAGCTTCTCCCTGTCATGATTACCACAGATACAGAGTGTTATGGTTACAAACCAGGGCAGGGAGCTACAGTGATGAATATTCACACCGGTACAACATCTGAGAGGGGCCACCCTGCCCACCTGGCAGGGAGAATTCAAGAGAGGGGTTTCACTGTGAGCCAGGACTGCTCTGGAGTCTCGGCTACCACCAGTAACTGTCCCTGCCTTGCCAGGACAGCAGCAAAGCCGGGAGCCTCTGTCTTGCCCCTGCCACTCACCCACTACTCACTCACTGTGCAAAACCACTGCCTGTGCTGGAGCCCTTGCTGCCCCTTGGCTCCACAGACCAGCCAAGCCAAGCAGGCCAACACACCATGCCAAGGGTAACACATGGCAGGGAACAAGGAGACTCCAAACAAAGAGACTCCTAACTATTCATTTAAGACCTGAACCTAACTCAGTGCTGTGGAATGACCAGTTTGGTAGTGTGGCTCCTTGTGAGCAGCACAGTTCTCCTGGGTTTCTTGCTTTTGCCAGTGTTCTCTCACTGTTTTCTCTTCCTTGGTTGGGCAAATGGAGGTGGTTGACAGGGAGAACTCTCTGCCATTCTCTTTCCCTTTTGTTCATGGGGGACCACATGATTTGGTGAACTCCTTTTTTGTGGGTAAGCCATTTTCCTTGTGTGGGTGTTTTTCCTTGTTATTTTCTCACTTATAACCTCCTCACACACTTTATCTCTCTCCGTTGGGGGGGGGGGAATAAAAGTGGAGAGAGTTCATTTTGTTGTACTTCCATCTCCCCAATATTTGTCTTTAAACCAAGACACGTGAGTTCTCTTTCTGAAAGCTGCAGACTCTTTGAATACTATTGGGTGTATGATCTTCTCACTTTTACTTTGGTATCGTTTAGCTATAAAAACAAGGGTTAGTTATAAAATATTTTCTCATTTCAAAATCAGAGCATCAATATATTTTAATATACCAGTGTTGAAACAGATGTTTCAGAAACCAAAAAAACCCAACCCAACCAAACCCAACCCAACCAACCAACCAACCAACCAAACAAACAAACAAACACACACAAAAACCAGTTATCACATTAAAAAATATCAGATAAGATTTGTTCTGATTTTTGTTCCGTTTTAATGCAAATACTTCTGTACATGTAATTACCTGAAAGTAAAAATTTTCACTACTCCACTCATTCACTCATTCATATACTTCCATTCACCCATTCATTCGATTGTGTGTCACATAGCTTTCATTTATTGACTTATTTTCATGTATTCTGACTGCTGTGATGTATGTAACTATTTATTCAACCAAAATGGACTCATCTCAATTTTATATTCTACAATTCTCCGGAAATTTCAAGAATTGTGTTTGTTTGGTTTTTTTTTTTTCCCCAGTCATGAGATCTACATTTAAAATACAGTAAGAAATGTAAGCATGATTTCCAAAGCTTTTACTTTTACGGAATTTGCCATGTAGTGACTTAAGAGTTCACAATATAGGCTTATTTATTTGAGACACATATCAAAAACATATTTGATTCCAAATTTTTTCATCTTTTTCAATTCATATCTAATGTTGAAATTAGTCACTGATAGCTATAAAAGAAAATGACAGATAGATATATGTATATAGTATATTGAAAAATCTGAAGTTAAATATGAAATGTAAAAAAACCCAAAATTGCACCTGTTATGCTACACTGGGACTATACAAGTTCTTATTACTTTTTTTTTTTTTAAATTTTGCTTTTAACTCCTGTTATTTTGTTGATATTGTTAAGTAATGAACATGAGATAAACAAGGATTCCTTCTTTTTCATAGCTGTAGTTGCAACAAGTTTCACAGGTTAAGCTTACACCTGCAACCCTAAGACAGTAGAAATGATTTTGAATCATAGAATTACATATCTTCTGCAAACCATGTCTTGTCCATAGCCACAAAAAAATCACTTCCTGTATTATACTCAAATGCTGCTGAACTGATATTTTAAATGCTGCCCTAGTAACCTTTATGATATTACTTAATGCTTTAAAACACAGTAAATACCACAAACACATTTAACTCCAACTTTAGTATGCTTTCTGACAAAATTTACTTAAATAGTTGTTTTCAAAAATTGCCTAAATTCATCCACCTCTGACTTTCTAGTTTAATGAAGCCTACATGGCTTTAGGCAGTGACACATGTAGTTTCAGAATTAATCACCTGAATATAATTTAGTCCTTTTAAAAGTACATATTCTAGAATTTGGGCAAAAATCTTAAAATGGATTAAATAAGTTTCTTCACATAAAATTTTTTAATAACTAATTTTATTCTCAATTGAAAACAGAGGTGGAGGTTATGTTTTCACATTTTCTAGCTTATACATACAGAATATAAAAGAAGACTTTCCCTTGGTCAAGGAGGATTGGTTTAGAAAACACCTAGGCAAACTTGACATCCATGTCAAGTTCATTTGTTTGTCACATTAATTCTAAATTGATTCTGAGTCAAAATTCTCAAATTCTGGTGGATTTTAGTAGGCTTTATCTAAGAAATATTAATTTCAAATGTCTTTCTCATTTCTCAGTTGGTAAGAAACTGTACAACCATTCATTCATTACTTCCATATTCCTCAAAGTCTTTCACAGTTGTCACCAGTAGTATGAAAGAGATCAGAAACTTTGACAAAATCTTTGGTTTAGGAACCTCTGGAAACCAGTCTAAACATTCATTATAACTACTGGCATAGAGGAGATTGTAAGAGGAGTTTATAGAAAGAAAGGGTTGTGCTTCGGTTTTTTTTCCTGGCTGCTTGACAATGCAGATGAGAGTATCGCACACCTTCTCTAATTCACTTCTGCATGATCAACTACCTCCTGAGAAAGCAGTAGGGGGAAAAAGATCTCTTTCACTCAGTAGTGAGATAAATATATTGGTTGGAAGCCTACATACTGTGAGATCCCCATTACCATGAATTTAGTGTACATTCATTTCCTTTTTTTTTTTTAAATTTACTATTTTTTTATTGCATATTAAAATCATTATTAGAAAATCAGCTCTTGATTGATTTCCTTAGTCAATACTTCTGCAGTCATCAGTGGTGAGAAAGGAAATGAAGTTGCACAAAGCTGTAGCAGTTGGAGCCTATGAAGTGACACAATTTATGCAGACTGTTATTAGAGTGTAAATATATGGGTCATTAAGCTACAACGTTTTTTTTTACTTGTTCAGGAAATGTTCATCTTAATATGATGGTTTACTGAGAATGAATTAAATATGCTGCAGATTAGAGCTGTACACTTAGCTTTTGGTGAAATAATACAATCATTCTAAATTTTCTGGCAAAGTGAGATTATGGAAACCCTGAAAACACTGTACATGTTTAACATGATTTGTGAGGAAAGGTGTGTGGAAAGTAATGGCCACAAACAACTTTTCAACAGAGATATTTATTCCAAACCAATTTACTTAGAAGGTTGATAATGCCAAGCCTGAGACTGGATTTTTTTAAGAAAACCAGAAGAAAACCAGAAGAAAACCAGAAGAAAACCAGAAGAACAGTAGATTAGCTCCTCTATATCTGATGGAGTCACAGACAGAAAATATCAAATTATATCTTCATCCAGATGTCTCAGATAAAAAAATAACCATATGCACTTGTTTTTGGTGAGATTGTATTTGCTCTTTTATCCCTTTCTAATATTTCTTAATCTCATTAATTATTTCTTTCCTTTCTTTCAACATATGACTGATTTATACAGAGTTTATATATATGGAAATTTTTTCCCATGCATTAAATCATAGCAAAGCTTGCCACCTTCATTTGCAGTCTTCAGTACAAGATGATACAGGGTCATATGGTTTATGGCATCACAGATCATTGCACATCAGAAAAGTCTTTACCTTGACACTCAGGTGTCAATTGCTTGAGAAAGCAATTACAGAGGCCTGACAAGCTAAGAGCTTCAACAAGCAACAGAAGACATGGCAGGTTTTTGCTAATCCCATATGCAACTTCAACACTGTAACAGTCTAGTACCATCTGTTAAAAAAAATCCAGAAACCAACATCAAAAATTTGCAATAAAAAGTCTGGTATAAGCCATATTCCTTAGGATGAACCTGTACATGGCAATCTTGGCATACATCTGGTGCAGACAGAACCACAGGCAACCACACAATGAGTTCTCTGCCACGTATGACAGATGTTGTTGGATAGGGCTACTATGCATATATATATGTTGTTCAGGGGCTCAGTCAAACAAATATGAGCCAGATGTAGATAATAAGCTGGAATATCTTCCTGAAACATGCCCTGACGATTAAAATTCAGCCAAGTCATTCACCTGAGGGCAAGACACTTCTCTGCTTTAACTCAAAAGCAATGTTGCAGGTATCCATGGTAATAAGGGTATCATATGATTCATCTTAATCTCTCCGTTCCTAATATTGACTAGAGGACTACAGCCTGGAACCTACTGTATGGAATACATGCATTATATAGTGACATCTAAATGAGCAGATATATCCATGAAGATTTTTAATGACTACCATTGAGCTTTAAGGGAGATAAAGTATGCATCAGGAACAAAGATTGAATGCATACCAATCTGTGAAGGCAAATTTGTCAGAAAGTTCCCAAGGTTGTTCCATTGACTGTAAAATCTAAAAGAGCTCTTCACAGATATAATAAAGAATGTTTCATTTTTCCACAGTGTCTATGAGTGCATCTTTGTTTTCAGAAGCAGTTTCCACTTGTGATTCACAATGCAGTTATTGAAACAGCTGATAAGACTTCTGATCACTGTTTACTCATAAACAATTTGTCAAAGTCTTTCACAGTCAGACATGCATGCATAGAGTTATCCACACGTGAGTCAAATACCTAATGCCAAATGCCTAGCACAATATTTGTTGATGTCAATGAAAAGTAGTCCAGAAAATTGCCATGGCCTAAGTTAATTGATTAAGCATAAGTTCATGGTGCCACTTGAGAAGTCCTATAGCCTGCTCTTCGCTTTCCGCTCCTTTAGGGTTTCGTATTCACCAACCCTCCTTTAATCTCTCAAGAAGCCTAAAGTATTTCAAAGAAGACTAAGCACTTGTGCAGGTCAACCTTTCATCTTATGTCCAGTCTCACCATTTCCCTTTTTCATGTAATCAGCAGCAAATACACCATACAATTCTGCATTTCAAAAGAAAATTGATAATTTGCTCTAAGCAGAAGTACTCAAACAGGATGCTATTTAGACAACTGAGAAATGAAATTATTTGTTCTCTCAAGGACATCAATCTCAACATCCATTCCAGTTTGAACTGTAACATCTACTATTTCATGAGATATCAGCCACTGTCATTATGCTCAGTTTCTGTAAAGCTGCACATACCCAGTAATACTGAGGTGTTTGTTCCTGTTTGATTTAGCCATTCTGCAGCTTCCTTCAGCTTTGCTCCTTTGAAAGTGCCAGAAATTATCAATCTACTGCTCCTAAACTCACATTTTTTCGCTGTTTTTACGCAAATGATCTTGATAGGAAACACAAACCAGATGTCATCTAGATGGTGCATTATTTTCCCAGACCTTTTCGTAAAGTGGCTTTAACTTTAGATAGCAGGAAACTTTCAGCAATAAGGGCTTAGATACTCATCAGTCTATATAGAAAAGACAGGGTATTCATTAAAGAGTATCTAAGGGTTAAAAATTCTAGATGGGTATTTTTTTTAATTACTTTTTTACAATGTTAACATATTGCAAATTATACAGGGTTTACTCAGCTGCTGACCACAGGCAGGGCTCACATTTGAAATTTTTGCTGACTTCCAGATGCTTGTGTATATATATATATATGTAGACATAAATAGATATACACAAATATATATATATATGTAGGTATGCATGTATATATATGTAAGTGCATACGTATATGTGTATGCATTTATCTATAAAATTTATTATTGTGTGAATTTTTTCAGTCTTTCTTTATCACAGACTTTTGTGAGCTGCAAAGTTCTTTACATTTAAAAAAAAAAAAATCTTCACAAGGTTTTCTGATGATGCCTGAAATGTACTGCCTCAAAATTAACTTTTTATAACTCAGTGTGGAAGTTACAAGTTTTGTTTCTTTTTTTTTTTCATATTTTCTTAATTTTACAATTAGCTTCTTAAGGAGGCAGCAGAGAGAGAACCATTGCTGGACAATTTCTTATTAAAATCTTGCTAAAAATATAAAAAGCAGGAGATGTTTCCAGTTATATTTCTGTGTAATTTTAATTACTCACTAGTTTAAAGAGTCTGTTATTTTTCCATTAATCATAGTCCAAGAAATTAATTCCTATTTATGTTAATTATCTTTTCTTCTGACTGTCTTGGATTCATAGCTGTAGGATGTCCCTGTAGGGCTTTCCCATTTCCTGAATTGATGTTTTACCAGAACTAATTTTCTTAATTTTCTTCTGTTTTAAGGACATCTTTTATCTAATATAGTCCCTTTTCTGCCTCCTACTTCTCCAACAGCACCTCTTGACTGGCCATATGGACATTTGTAGATATAGTAAGGGACCAAATGCAAAATCACATATTTCTCCTTAGCACTTCAAGCTGTTAAGCAGAGACCTTAGTACTTAACTTACATTACCACTAAAATTAAGAAATTTAAAATTATTGGCAAGCTAAACAGAAACAAAACCTTATGAGAGAGCTCTTTCAACATTTAAAATTAACTCATATGCCCACACAACCTCTACTTCTAAGCATATAATTGGATCTGGACTCCCAGTTACTGCTACCACTCTGTAATTAGGAATAAATTATTGCTGCTAGATTGTCCCACTACACGACAAAATCATATATTAGCTTTTGCAATACATAACATGATCACATGAAGATGATACACATAGGTAGGCTTTGCATGACCAGTTGGGCAATGGTGTTTAGCCTACCACAGATACACAATATGAAAAAATTCCATGTGAAGCCACAGGTAGCACTCGCTGTCTAACACTGAATCTCATTTTAGGGTGGGATGAATCATGCTCTGAAGGTATCTATATGCCTTTACTGATTAATTAAATGCTTTTACTTAATCTAGGTGCTTAAGTTTCAGACAGTTAAAGTCTAGCTGTTCAAGAGAATTTTTAAGTTAAAACAGTGATAGACCTTCAGAAGTGTCTAGTGCTACATGTCCTCAAGAAAAATGAAAATCAAACAAAGATTTTGAGAAATTTTATTTGACCGATTTCCGTTAAGTCCCATAGTGTACCTAATAAATGTCTAGGGATTTCTATAAGGAAGGTGAATTCTTAAGGACTTCGGTATTTTACACTTTGCTGAATGTTTCCCTGTTCTGTTACACTGAATGTTACACTGTTCAGCTGTTTGTATTGTGCCTTTTTTCTTACTGTAAGATTGTGAAGATGTTTCCTTCCTGGTCTCATAATAAATTGCTTTCAACTGATACATTTATTTATATCAATTGGGATGTTTCACTACTAATTCACTTTTTGTTTTAATAAATTTCACATATCTTGTGGGCTTATTTACAACTTCAGTATTAACTGTGTCAAAGTACAACGTCATGCGATTTCAACCTTTCCCAGAACAGTCTAAGAAATTGTTGGTTTTACTGTAAGTGCTTACTATTTTCCACATATCCTTCAATGTAGATATATCTGAAAAGGGAATGTGGTAAGATTTATTTAGTTAATGACTTCACAACATTTTGCTTGAGCAGCATCCACATAAATTGAAGGAGTCTGTCTGAAATTGTCACCCTCAGCTCTCCTGCATAGTTAATGGAAAGAAATCATATCCTTTTTGTTATATATAACTATTAAGTATTTAAAAAAATACATTTTATATCCATTTAACCTTTAGACATTATTGTTGTGTATTATTTACATATTTTATATACCTATTACCATAAAAGGCACCACTGTTGTCCAATTCAGGCTACAGTGGCAATCTCAGAACATGAACTCCCTAGACAATATGGGTACAAGGCATGAATCTCAAAAATGTGTTTTGCCCTAGGGAGCATAGTGGTAGAAGATGCTGCTAACACTGCCATTTAGCCATCTGCATTCTGTCCCTGGTTCTGTAGCTATTGCCAGCCACATTTCCATGTATATTACCAATGGCTATGGCTTTGCATTTTTTAACTAGCAGTCATTTTCTTCTTTTTTTTTTTATACAATAGTTTAACTGTTCCTGCCTGGTTTCCTGTAGCAGCTGCCCCAGCATCTTCTCTGAATGCCAAGCTTGATTTAAAACAGAGCCAAAGAAGTGATTTCTGCTTCTTATTCTCTCTTTTTTTTTAAAATTTATTTTCTTAGATGTTCCAAAGGCATTTAACTTCCATTTACATAGATTTTAACAGGAGAACATTATGTTCTAGTTTGCTTACTTCCCACATATGAAAAAATAAGGAAGTGTTTGTCTTTACAGATTGTTTGCTTTTCTTCATACTAGATGTAAGGAAAGTGTAATACACCCACAATCATATGCACATACACTGTCACCTTGGAGATTCAGTATTGTAAGTTGGAAAGCAATCATGTACTGAAATCCAGAGAATATATTTGGCCAGGGTCACTCTGACATTTTAAGTGTATATATTTGATGTGATTTTTAATGTTAATTACACAGGCTTTATGGATTCCTATTTCATCTTTTTCCACTGAAACTGGATGGAGGGAACCATACAAACCTTTCACATCCTGTAAGAGAGATTCAGATCAAAATAAATAGTGGGAAATTTTCCCCCTTTTTTGCGCCACTGTCCCTCTAACATTTTGTCCTCACATGTATACCAAGTGCTCCACTGTGCCACCTATGTGTTCCCACTAGTTTTCCTTTAGTTATCAAAATGGAGAACCTTATTGAAAGAATAATGACAAAATCACAACATCTAACTTCTGAATTGGAGGCAAATAAGAGGGGAAGAATCAGACATAAATGAGGTAAAGAGGCAACAAAAGCAGCATGAGAAAAACTTGCTACAAGTAAGTAGCTAGGAGTAGTTTACCTGAACCAACTCTGCATGACAGAGTCACAAACTTGAGGAAAATTGTCAACTCCAGTAGGACTTCTTGTAAAGAAATTACTCTGTTTTCATCTATAAAGTCCTTCACTTCCTAACCTAGACATCAAACTACTAAAAAAGCCCATTATTTAACTTCCTTACTTGGTAAAACAAGATAGACACGTGGCAGAAACCCTTTAGCAATAGTCCTCACCCTGTGTTAAATCCTCAACACTTCCCAGATGAATGTTCAGGAGAATGCTTATTGGCATAAGATGAATATGTTCTAGAAATCTTTTCCAGCAATATAATCAGACAAATAGTAGCCTTCCAATGCCTGGAAACTGCCTGTCAGTCTTCAATTTATTAGAATCTGCATAAGTTTTCCTTTATTTTCTCCATTGCATGGGTGTAGCATATGAATCAGGTCTATTGTATTGCTAGGGTAACTAATTCTGCCTTAGAGCTTACTAAATGGTTATGCCAGCATAGCGCTACACAAAGCTAGAACTGTACTCCACAAATGGGCTATGTTTTTTGGTGTTTTTTTTTTTTTATTATTATTATTTTAATTTGAAATAATTTATATTATAGAAGCAAAATATGCAAAACCTGTGATATCCTTACATCATAACGACATGGCATGCAGTGCTTGGTCTGAGCCAGTTAGCTAAGCCAAGAAATCCCAGAATTAGGACTGCTGTCCTCTGAACTCTGTAGATGTATTACCTCAGTAGGACCAAGGGACTCTTAGTCACTTCATACGGCTGTGTGTAGCATGGACATTTTTTCTGACTTTTGGAGCCCAAAATTTGCAGTCAAACTAGTGAACAGAAAATTGTGGGGAAGAAAAATAAATAGATATACATATCTTCTTTTTTCCTAGATTGGTATATTATTCTGTGTTAAGTTTCTTTCTACCTTCCTTGTAGAAGGTAGAAATTCTTGCCTCTCTCTTTCTCCCTCTCCTTTCCCTGGCTTTCTTTGTTACTTGGCTGCAAGCTGCTTCTCTAACAAACTATAACATTTTGGGAGGAAGAACAAAATTTTCTCAGAGTTGAATGTAAAAACCAATTTTGCAAAATTGTTCTTCATCCAACTGAACTCCTCAAAAATGCAGCTGATTTTGAAAAAATTCCTCCCCCTTCAAAATTTGTTTTTTGTAATTACTGATTATATTATAGTTTCAATAGCCCATTTGTAATGTGATGATTAATGTCTTTCCAGAAAATTTGTGGGATGCATTAAAGAAGTGAAAATGGGCACAACTTCTTTTCTATAAAAATAATTTGATTCTTAAAATGGCAGAGAATTTATATATTCTATTTTTTGAAACACTGAGCTACTGTACACAAAGTTGATTGCAATGTAACACTGAAGTTCTTGTATTAGAGAAATTATCAATCCTGTATATACATCATGAATAGGAGAAAAAGTTTCTTATTCTTGCACTAACAACACCTGGAAGCATATAATTAAAAGGTGTTATTTGAGGTACAGGTGTTTACAGAAATGCCACATGCATTCTTATATGCTAGGTTCATCTAGAATTTTCCATCACATTATCAGACTAGTCAAAAAAAGTTTTAATAAATATTCAAGAGTTTGCTTACTAATATTGACTTATCATGTTCTTTGTTAAAATATTTAAACACACCACTTTTCGGCTGATTAATTGGTTGTTTTCATCCTTTAAGAGACTTCTTGATCACAGAATCTCTAATTTAATTTTGGAATGTGGTACTGTTATGATCAGTTTCTTTAAAATTATTAAAGAGATGCCTTTACCCAAACTAAGGTACAAATGACACCAGATACAGAAGACAATAGTACAGCTTTTTATTTAAGCAGTAAATCTGAGGTAGAGAAAGAAATAAATAGGAAGAAGTGAAAGTGGAGAGAGAGTGACAGGGAGACAGATTAAGTAGAAAAAATATCACCACTCCGTGGATTCCAGTGGTGTCCCATTGATTCTCTTCTCATGGTCTTCTTGCTGCTGGTGAGAGTCCCAGCCTTGTTGAAGTGAGGGTTGCTGTCTGGATCCATCGAGGGAAACCCAGGGTGGTGAGGTAAGCCTGTGTGATGAGGGAAGCAGCCCATGGTGGTTAAGGAAGTCCCTTGTATGAGGGGAGTGTGAGTAAAGTGCATTTTTGTTATGCTGTGTAGAAATGCCCCTGGTACCTCCCCTGGGGTGGGGAGTTTTACAATGGATTATGATGATGATGATGATGTAATACCGGATTACGGGACATTTCAGGAGTCTTTGGCAGCTTCCAAGATGTTTCAGCTGCCTGTTATATCAGCACAGTTGAGTCTATTAGGGACCATTACGGCCCATTAGCAGAGATGAATATCTTCAGACCACATATGGATCGGTCCATATAGATTGGTGTTTACCTGGAGGGCAGTTATCACAGCTGAGTCATTTTTGTAAGAACAAAGAAACACTACTCCACCTCGCAGGATATGCCTCTCTTCTTATCTTGTTCAACGCCCTGCTTGTAGTTTGAGGTGTCAGGTGTGCACTCCCTCAACACCTGGGTAGTTACTTTACACATCATCAGTTTGCACCTTGATTGTCTGAGCCATTAGGTGGTGGATTCCCCGTCCCTGGAGGTTTTTAGGATGAGACTGCATATGGCACTTAGTGCCATGCTGCAGTAGTTACAGCAGTGTTGGATCAAGGGTTTGACTTGATCTCAGATGTCTTTTCCAAGCTGGTGTATTCTTTGATTCTGTGATTAGCATTCCAGTGTCTTACACTTGTGGATACATTTTTCTCTTGGGATAATTGGTCTGTACTTCCACCTTTACCTTATCTCAAGTTCCCATCACAGCCCAATTTGGAGGCATATTCAAGGAGGGATGGACTTTCATGAGCAGTATCTTCTTTGCACAGCTTGCTACAGTAGAGAAAAGTCTTTCAGCCTTAACAGAGTTTAAGCCATAAACCATTTCTATCTCTCACAGGCACCTTTAAATAGTCTTCTACCCCCTTACTCATAACACTATATCTTTTTTGTCTTGTCATCTTTCACAGACTAGTAGATTAGAACCCTTGTAGATTTAAAAAATATAGACTGAAAACCAGTAATCTGAACCATAACACAAAGGCTTGAGACTGATATTTCTTTCCTAACTCTCTGTATGCTGCTGGAATACACCTAAAATATGTCTAGCACATCAAACGTGCATCGGTGTAGAGCAACAAGTGCAAAAAAACCCCACTATGTTTCACCAAAATTATACTGCACAAAAATTCATTTCATGCACATATTCTAGGAGAGTTATTTTTACACAGAAAGTTTTCAGAAATATTCAGACCTTTAATGGTGGTGGTGGTGAGTATTATCGTTTTTTGGGGGAGGTTTTTTGTTTGGGTTTTTTTTTGTGGTTTTGTTTGTTTGTTTGTGATTTCTTTCTTTTGGGGGGGGGATTTTAATTTGGTTTGGGGTTTTGTGATTTTTTCTATTTGGGGTTTTGTTTGGTTATTTTTAAGAATAAGCTTTTTGTTTATTTATCCAGAGATAAATTTAGAAATACAGGACACGGAGCAGTAAGAAGACTCAGAGGCTACTTGGTTCACACATCTAACTGCAAGGAAAACACGTTGTTTAATTAAATGGCTATATACTGGCATTTCAGATTAAAAGAACCAAGAAGAAAGAAAGCACGATATATAATTCAGGAAATTAGGCTGAGTCCTGTCTATTTTATTTCATTTAAAAGCATGTCCTGAAAGCTTTATATATAATAAGAGAGGTAACTTGGAACTCATTAGTTCAGGTACTACAATTAACTTAATTATCTTCCATGATTATAGGGTAGTCATACTAGCTTTATTAAATTTGACATTAGAAGATGTCATTTTCAAGGTCTTAAAACATTTTCTGTCTACAAAATATTATTAAGGACACATTTTGAGAGAAAGGTAATTTGTTATAATTTGTTACATTTAAACGGGAGTATCAGCAAACTCAGAGGACTAAGTTCCTTATTGCATCTATGCAGTTTGTCACACCTGACAGGTGAAAGTTCAGATTTAGAGTTGTCCTTCTTCTGTTTTTAAGAAAGAAGGGCAACAGAGATTGAAGACTAGAAAGACTAGAAAGAAAGGGGTGTGTAACAAGCAATATCAGAAGTCTTCCAGTCCTATGCTGGAGCTGTCCTGTTCATCTGTGTACAGAGGTGGCATTCAGGAACTCCCAAGTAATTTCAATGCCATGATTTTTCAAGCTGGCCTAATTTGCAGAATGGAGTCTAATTTGTTCTTTTGTTATATTTTTACTAAAAAGTATGTATTACTTTTGTGTAATTTAGCATTGAGGAGAGCAGGGATCTAAACTGTATGTGATAATGTGAAGCGGTAAAACTGGTTTTAAAAAAATTGATCATGGATGTGTGGAAACACAGTAAAAGCTCTAAGAGACAAACTAAAAGAGATATAAATATTATCTTTGAAATGAGTAACGTAACATAATCTATGATAAGCCTTTTTTTTTTCCAAAAATTTACATCAAGATGTAGGAAAATAGTATGTTGATTACTTAATGTTTATCTAGTTAGAAAAGCTTGTGCCTGCCAATAAAAAAAGTATCATCACAGAATTATTACAGTGGTTATGCAACACTCAAGATATTCTGAAAAGGATATTGTTTCTGTCTAGGAGGGGGCATAATAACTAATATTGTAAGCATATAGGGAGGAAAATTGAAGTTCTTTCTGTAAAGAAAACAGAAACAGCAGTAGAAATTGAGTCGAGAACATAGCATCTTTTCATAAAAAAATTGAGTTCATATCTATAATCTCATTTCAGTGACTTTGGTTGTTTATTCTGAGCCACTGGAAAGTAGACCATAGGATCACACAGTTCTAGTTCATTGCATTTAATGGTTCCATTTTGAATCTAAAATTTCAACGATTACTAGAAAATGGAAACAATCTAACAGGAATATGTAACATATTCATGGCATTTATTTTATGCCTCAGATAGCTAAGTCTAACCTGAGTAATTTTTATTTTCATTCTTATTATAAAAAGTTGCAACAAAAACATAATAAATAATTAAAAATTTAACGAGTCATAATAGATTTGTGGACCAGAAATATAACACTCTTTTGGGGGTTATATTTTATATTATGAAGACTTTTGCATATGAGTCAATTAAAGTTCTATTACTCTTATATATGTACAAGTGTTTCCAATTAGAAAGATCGAAAGTGTCATTTCATAGAAGAAAATTCTGTAAATATGCAAATATGTAAATTTTAAAGCCTTGATTTTAATACCTTGTGAATACTTATAATGTCAGACGAGTTATAACTGTGCTATCATTTCTGCTTATAAGCATAATAAGTTGCTGAGCTGAGCAGCTCTGATGCCAGCATGATGCAGAGCTAAGTACTCTAGCACAGTGCACAAAGGGGTTTCCTAAACTAAAGCAGCCTCAAGTTGCACCAAGGGAGTTTAGAAAAATTTTAGTGACAAATTTCCTCACCAAAAGTGTTATAAGAATTGGAACAGGCTGCCCAGGGAAATGGTTGAGTCACTATCCCCAGAATTTTTTTAAACGTGTAGATGAGGCACTTGGGGCAGGGTTTAGTGGTGGATTTGGCAATGTTGGATTAATGGCTGAACTTGATGATCTTAGAGGTCTTTTCCAACCTAAATGATCTTGTGATTAGTAATAATTACTGTTATGTGAAAAGGGAGATGATTTTCTCAAGCCCTTTCTGTTTGATTGGTCTGTCAGCACCCCAGGAAAGCCAAGAGCCTTGTGTCCAACTAATCTGTCTGTGTTCCATTATGGTGGCTCTCCACTTGGTAGCCTGCTCGATTGGAGGGTGGCTGATGTGTTCAGGGACATATGCCAACAGCATGAGAGACCCTCTCCTGATACTCCACAGCCAAATATGTTACCTGCTGCTGACAACTGCCAGAGACGCTCCAGTTCCTTGATCATTTTTGTTGCCCTCTGCTGGATCTGCTCCAGGAGCTCCATGTCTCTCTTGGGCTGAGGAGCCCAGTAGTGGGCAGAGCACTTCAGATGCAGCCTCACTGGACATGAGTAGAGAGGCAGGATCCCTTCCCTTGACCTTCTGGTGATGCTCTTCCTAATGTACCCTAGGATATTGTTGTCCTTCTAGGCCACAAGGGCACACTGCTGGCTCAGGGAGAACTTATTTTCCACCAGGATCCTTGGGTCCTTCTTCTCAGAGCTGCTTTTCAGCAGGCTGGCCCCCACCCTGTACTGCTACCTGGGTTATTCTTCTCCACATGCAGGACTCTGCATTTCCCTTTGTGAAATGTCGAGTAGTTCTTCTCTGCTCATCTCCAACCTGTTGAGGTCCTTCTGAAGGGCTGCACAACACTCTGGGGTCCTGGTTACTCCTTCCAGCTTTGTGTTATCAGTGAACTTACTGAGAAAACATCTACACCTTAAGCCAAGCCATTGATGAACAAGTTAAACAATACAGGGCCCAGTATGCAACCTTGGAGGAAACCACTACTGACAGGCCTCCAATTGGACCCTGTGCTGCTGATTACAGGCCGCTGAGATCTGTTCTTCAGCCAGTTCTCACTCCACCTCACTGTACACTCTTCCAGTCCACACTTCCTGAGTTTGTTTTGAAGATACTGTGAGAGACAGTGTCAAAAACCTTGTTGAAGTTGAAGTAAACTGCTCTCCCCTCATCTATCCAAGTTTGTTTCATTGTAGAAGGCGATCTTAGCTTTGTTAGACAAAACAAAATAGCAAGAGATTAGTGTTCTCCAGTCATGTCTCCAACCACAGACATTGAAAGCCCATTATCAAAAGCTGTAGGGGAGTCCATTAACATTTCCATTCAATGTAAGGCCCCTTTTTGTCTGTTCTTTTTGCGTACAGAGATGCATTTAACTTTTAAAAAATCAACTTTTCAACTCACTAATATCAAATGTAGTGTGATAAAAATAACAATTCTGAAGGGCATCTATGAAGTTATAAAGCTGTAAATGTGCACATGAAATTGTGAAGGATGCTGTAAAAATGTTAGTTTTCATTCCAGTGTTGTCGTCCTTTACCATGCTTCCACAAAACAGTGGCCACATCCTCATCAAGCAAATTGCAAGGAGTTACGTCATAAATCAAATTAAAGAGGTAATCATACAGATCACCTGTTTTTATTATCATGATGCTCTGAAGAAAATTGAATCCCTGAAAAAAAATCCCACAGAAAATTTTAAGAAACTCAGGTGATTTTTTGTTTTGGGGGGTTTTTCTTTATGTGCGCAGGCTGCAAAGCAAAGCCTTCTTTCTGCCTGAGATCACTGATGCATTGGTGATGCACTGTGCTGGTACTCCTCATCTGAGTACCAGCCAGCGTAAGTTGGAGATTTCTGCTTCTGATGGAGGTACAGATTTATGTAATCTAAAACAAAAAACCAAACAATGCAAAAAGAAAAACCCACCCAAAATCCAAAACCAAACACTTTGGAATCTCTTCAAAATGCAAAACTTCATAGATTTCACAAACTTTGTGTGTATTCTCCACAGCCTCCTTTAGTTCAGCAGTATTATATGTATCCACGCATTATATCTGTAGATGCTGCATCTCTGAAGGGTTTCAGCACAGGTGCAGCAGAAGAAGAATAGATTGTCATTTACCCTGACAGAAACCATGGGAGAAGATCATGAAGTGGATACATTTTTACTTTGAGTGTACAAAAAAAGGCTGTTGAGTTGTCAGAATTGTCAGGTATAATTTCAGGGTTCCCAGCAGGATATTGTTTTATTTTGCTGCTGAAGGACTACAAGCTATTAAATTTTCTAGGAATGATCTTTCATCAGGGCTTATTTTTTTTAATATAAGTAGACTATTTTTGCCACTAAAAAGAGCATTACTAGGATTCAGCAGTTCAGGCATTTTGTTTATAAAAATTTTTCAAGCTCCCCATCTAATTTTATTGCAATGGTCTGTTCACTCTCCTGCATAGATGTAATATTACAGCTCTGACTTTTTACATACTCTGATGTGGTCCAGGGTAATATTTGGTACAGATGTGCAACACCTTTCAAGCTACTGAAAATTGTTGGTGCATCCTCCCTGCCGAGCAGCACCAACAGAGTGATGGAGAATGGGGGTTTTGGTGATTTATAATGGTTTGTCTCTGCTACTCCTTGATTCTCACACTCTTCCTCTGCTCCAGTGTGTGGCTCCTCCCATGGGAGACAGTCCTTCAAGATCTGCTCCACCATGGTCTTCATCTTCACCATAGGCTGCAGGGGAATCTCCACCTCCTTCCTCACTGATTTTAGTATCTGCAGAGATGTTTCTCACGTTTTTTCCTCCTCCCTCCTCTCTGTTGGGCACAATTTAACATTTCTAAATATGCTTTCCCCTAATATTTCTCTTTTTTTTCTTCTCTTCCTCTTTTTGTGTGGCATTTTTTGCCTTTTCTCAAATACTCTTTTCTCAAGTATTCATCATCCTTGGCTGAGGAGCTCAGCTGTGCTCTGCGCTGGGTCCACTGGGGCCAGCAAGAACAAGTTGTATCTTGCACAGCCCCAACCTCTCTACACAGAGACTTTCCCTGTAGACCTCCTGGTATCCAAATAAGGGCACGTGCACCTAGTACAGGTATTGAACACTGTATGTATACAGAAAATAAAATATTTTATCCTCCTCAGTTTTAGCCAGCTGGAGGGATAGGAGAGCTATACAGTTTACACAACATAAAAGAGTACACAACCACACAAGAAGAAACCAGCATAAGATACTAAAAGGGATCTGTAGACATGTTTTCGTCACCTTCTTTCTCACTGAATGTATCACAAAAATCAGCACTGTAACTTCATTCCTATGTAAACTACAGGCTTCCCTCAAAATTTCATTTCTTGTTGACAGTAATAACTTGGTTCTGTTTGCAAGTTTACAACCTCCTCCATACTAGCTGTGGGCCACGGAAAAAATTCCTATCCTTCCCCAAGCTATCCACTCCATAATATTCTGCTTGTGCATGAGGACCTGCACAGTTTTGATATTCAGCAGTATTGAAGAAAATGGAGAAATAATTTTTCAACCCTCAAATCGCAGTGCTTAGGAAAAGCTATTTTGTTTCACAGCCAGTTTAAAGCCTATAAAATATATACTCAGGGGTGGGAACTTACACACACATGAATTCATCATCTTGCATCCTTTGCTACATATCCAATTTTTCTTTCAAAAGCTGTCCAACTAAAAAGTAGTCGGCATAGCCTTTGGTGTTACAGACATGCAACTGTAACTGCTAAACTTTGCATCCATAAAGAGCATAATAAAGACCATAAAATGTGCCACCTTTAAGCTCTCATTCTTCTTCAGTTTTCTTTTTCATACCTTTATTTTCATCCCATTGTGGCTTTGGTGCCAAGTCCAGAGTTATACTACAATTCAGAACATATGCCCCAGTTTGTACGTATGTTCCAAATCACAGAAAATATTTTTTTTCTGTTTCTGTTTTTTTTAAGATGGGTGTGAACCACTTGGGTTAATTTATATTTAAGATCTGTTTATAACAGATACCATTTTCCCAGTCTTTATATTCCTGAAACTTTCCCATGCAGGCTTTACAAGTGTCACATAAATTCTGGGACAATCTATTTATTTTTTAAGGCAGTTTAACTGCCAAGACCTACTCCTATTGTAAACATTCCCCAGGCCTGTACAGCAGTCTGTAGGCTGCACAGTCTGACAATAGGCAGGCAGAGCAGTAGCATTTATACGTGAAAGTCTGACAAATGTCTGGCAAATCTAACCTTTTTTTTTTTTTTTTTCCTCCAAATAACCTTAAAAATGCAATAAAATTCAACATTGAAAACACTGTCATTTGGCTAAAATACCCCCCAGTATTTTTTAAAACTCTGTCAGGATGACAGCACACATATTAATATAAAACAAATAAATAAAAACAATAGAAATCAAAAAATAAAATCTTATTGTGCACTGACCACCCTGTTTGGCTATGCAGTACTATTGCACTGTAAAATAATCAGATCCCTTAGCACTGTAAGACTTCCAGCAGCACCTATTGCCCCTGTTATTTAGATTAGTTAAATATCCCTAGTGCTAAAATTTTAGAATAGAAAATAGATCTAAGCTACTGTGTATCCAGTCTCCAGAGTCTTTTACACACAGCCAGATGGAAAGTTTGACTGAAACAAATTTCTTCTGTTCACAAGCCCTTATCCTCATGGGAGGCTCCAAGCACCGGAATATCTGTTCAAGGGAAAACACTGCAGGACGGAAGCCATGCAGAGGGTTCCTAGACTGCATTGATGATAATGTATCTCTCCAAGGAGTAGAGGAGCTAAAAAAGGGAGGTACTACACTGGACCTTGTTCTCACCAAAAAAGAGTGGGTTTTGCCTTCATGACGTTCAAGAAATTCAAGTGTGAGGTCCTGCACCTGATTCCGGACAATGTCAAGTACAAGTACAAGGTTGGTGGAGAAAGGATTAAGAGCAGCTCTGGGGAGAAGGACTTGCGATGTTTGTTGACAACATGACACAAAAATGTGTGATTGCATCCCAGAAAACCAACCATCTCCTAGGTTTCATCAAAAGAAGTGTGACCAGCAGTGCAGAGGAGGAGATTCTTCCCCTCTTCTCTCATGAGACCCCTACAGGAGCACTGCATCCAGCTCTGGAACACCCAATAAAGAAGAATGTGGAATCACTGAAGTGAGTCCAGAGGAGATCCCCAAAGTGTGTCAGTGAGCTGGAGCACCTCTCCTATGAACACAGGCTGACAGAGTTGTGGTTGTTCAGCCTGGAGAAGAGAAGGCTCTGGGTTCACCTTCTATCAGCTTTTCAGTACTTAAAGAGGCCTACATGAAAGCTGGAGAGGGACTTTCTAAAACTGTATGTAGTAAGAGAACTAGGGGTAATGGCCTTAAACAGAAAGAGGATAGATTTAAACTAGATCTGAGGAAGAAAATCTTCACTGTGAATGTGGTGAGACATTGGAAAAGGTTGCCTAGAAAAGCTGTGGACACCCTATCTCTGGAAGTATTCAAGACCAGATTGGATGGTGATTTTAGCAAGCTGGTGTAGTGGAAGTTGTCTCTTCCTATGGCGAGGGGTTTGGAACTATGTGGTCTTTATGGTCCCTTCCAATAAACCAGTTTATGACTCAGTGTTTCTAAATAACTAGCCTATTTGTAATTTCTTCTGACTAATGTAATTGTTTTCAGGATTCCATTGGAAATTTTCCTGTACAAGCTCATAAGATGTTGTCGTCTTGTTCTTGCTTTCCATTATAGTTGACAGTGATGTCTGTATCATGCTACACAGCACAAAACACAAAGGTTTCCCCAAAAATTTTGTATGGTCACTCTGGAATTTTGGAGCTGAGGGTTTTAGACCTCTAGGTCAGACTCCCACAGATGGTCTCCTCTTTGCATAGAGCAGGCGTTCAGTGGTTTTTTCATGGTTGGCCTCACAGGAGTCATCGCTTGATCCACAGATATGTTCAGTTTTATGCATGCCCCTCTACCTGCTTCAATGGCATGATTCCCCTCTTAAGCTTACAATCCTCACAGTGTGTTGAGAGTTATTCTAGCCTTCTGAAAACACGATCCCAAAGACATCTTTTAACTTACTTGATCTTTTCATCCACATTTAAAGGTATTTAAATATTTCAGATTTAATAACATTTTTAGATATATTTTTCAAACTTTAATAATTTTTTTATCGATTTGTAGTACTAATGTGTTTTAAAAATCTATAAATCATTATTAAATTTTGTTCATTTTATGTATATGCATTTATATACATTGTATGTCCTCTTTATATATACACATATACATTGTTAGGTTTATGTTTCTAATATGTATGTATATATATGTATATATGTATATACATATATATATGTATATATGTATATATATGTATGTATATATAACTATATATAATTAAACTAATATATATCCTGTATCTATTTCTGTACATGTATGTACACATATTTATGAGAAATTTCTGAGCTTTCTGAAGCAACCAAGTAACCACAGAATACTCATAAATCACCTGACAAAATGGCATCACACAGCTGGGCTATGGGAGGGACTTGATGTACTTCTAGACTTCAGCTACCCTTCAGTCATTGGGCATTCAGGGATCACATGAAACAAATTGAGGCAGGTAATCCTGTCTTGTGATGGCAAATGAAGCAGGACTTCTCGGGCGAGAAAGTCAAGGGGCTGTAAAGGGGGGATGGGGTTTCCACTTGGCATAGAAAGATGGTGCATAGATATAATTATCTTGCATGATGATTTCCCTTCAACAGCTGCTTTTGGGTAAACAGATTTTAAAATATATTATATTGCTCCTGCAACTGGTCTGCAGCTGTATATGCCTCCATTACATATCATAATTTTTTCTTCTGGTATCAATTTGTGTAATATTTTAGACAAATATGAGAACTAACAATGCATGGAAATGGACAGCTTCTGAAGTTCCATTTAATGAAAAGGACACTTAAAAGTTCACTTTAAAGAATCTTTTAATCATAATTTCCTCTATCAAACATTTCTGCTGGTTTCTCACAATTCTCTTCCTGTCATTTGCCCAAGCTAGCAGATTCATTTTCTAACCAGTAATTTGTCCTGCTGTGACTGAAATATAACTCTATATCCTAACACTGCTGACTTCTGAAAGAAAATTTAATAAAGACATATAAAATAAGGAGGTTCATGTGTTTAAATGTTTTTTTTTCTAAGGTAATATAAGTCATTACGCACAATATGAAATCACATGCAAAATCTACCATACTAAAGACTTTTATAACTTCTATAGCTACTTTCTGCTGTGAGGAGAGATTTGGAAACAGTAATGAGTTGGGCCAATGAAGAAGCTTTCAGTTCTCTATGCTCTATAGATAATGATAAGATTTAATGAATGACTGTGTCTGAAAATGTTAACTTTTTTAGGTTTTGACTTTTAAGTGTAACCAACCACCTATAAAGTAATATGGAAGCTTGTGTGAGATGCATAAACCCTTTTTACAATTCATAATCAGTTAAATACCTCTGCATTCAGACTGGAACAATGGCTCACTGAGAAACCACCTCTAGGTAGCTAATAGGTGCTAACAGAGACAAGTCTTACCCTCCTGTGCTTTAACTGAAGAATCTGAAAGGTATTGTCAGAT
Source organism: Empidonax traillii (assembly GCF_003031625.1). NCBI lineage: Eukaryota > Metazoa > Chordata > Aves > Passeriformes > Tyrannidae > Empidonax > Empidonax traillii. The sequence continues at coordinate 794,527 of NW_020955739.1, read as the reverse complement.
TGGCATGCAGTTATGCAATCCGTTTTCCCTCTCATGAACTGAATAAATAGATGACATTTTTGGTTCCCAGGTAGCTCCAATTCTGACTGTTCTCTCACCTCCTTAAAAATATTCTTCTCTGTTTTCCAGCTCAACAAAGATTTTATCTGGTACTTTTTCCTTTTCACCAAAAAGAAATTATTTCTTGTTCTATATGCTTGAGACAGTTTGAGAATCAATCAAACTGAGCATTCAGTTTCACATAAATCTATAATAAAAAATAAAAATGAAACAAAGACTCTTTCCAACCCTGTTAATATTTCTACATGGTCTGGACAGATGCTGAGCAATGTCCTCTTAGTCAGATTCTTTCTGCTGACACTTATTTGCACCAGGATTATACTATGCAATTTTGTATATGACTTCTGAATGCTGACCTGATTGTTTCATAGTTAAGAGACCTGACGTAATAGAATTCAGCACAGAATTCAGACATAATAGGTACTTAGTTGTTCTGAAAGAAAGTGCAGTGTCCAGAGAGTAGACTGAATACTACGTGAAATAGATATTTATGTCATACAGACAATGACCAATCCTGAAATAGTAAGAGGAATGTTTTGAATTTCCAAGAGACAATTTGATGATGCCAGATGAACTCTGGTGACACTTTTCCTAATGCCAGATGTCTGTCATATATAGTGGAACAGAAAAAGAATTTCACTCTCTTAATTCGGTTTCAAGTAATGAGTTGTTAATTGCACACTCTGCATCCTATGTTTTAAGTGAATGCCTGTGAAAGAAGATATAATGCAAATGCACTGAAAGAGATATGGATGACAATTTTTGGAGGCTGGTTAGAGAAGCGTTCTGATGAGCTGGAGAGCTGAGAGGAAATGTTCTAAAGAACATTATCACTATGACACCAAACCCATGCATTATAGTTCAAAGCAAGCAGCTGTGTCTGCAGTAACATCTCACACTGTTCGCATTTTCAGAGGGTAAACTGCTATTTTGAAATATCTGCAAATGCTGATCTGCCTCCGCAGAAAGGTAAAAACAGTAGGATACAGTAGTTACCTGCAGGTGCCAGAAGGTGATAAACCTTTAAAGCAGGTGATCATGCTTAGTGTAACAAAGAGCATTGCTCTACCTTTGCTCATAGAAGTAAAGCGAAAGTAACTAACTACTAAAAATACGGGGAAGCTGATGGAATCACCTGCCTACAATTATGCACTTTCTGAAGCCATTTGAGCTCTGTTGGCTAATCTTGTTTGTCTTCTAACTGCCACTGTCAGAGGAAATGACTTCACATATGTTTTGTGTTCCAAGTGTCAGCCCCAAATGGATAGTTCAGGTATTTGTCTAAATTGTCACTAGATAATTGTGTTTAGATAACTAAATTTGACTCACTACATTTAAGGAAAAACAAAACGAAACAAAAACTGGAACATTGTTTTCAGGACATTAAATGTTTTTACATCTCCTGAACAATTTCATAAACTCAGTTCTTGATCACAATACATAAATAAGTAGTTATTTTTAATAAATGTAGCTTTAAGCAGATTTTTATACATTTGGTGAGCCACAGGAAAAATAAATAGAAATTGAGCTTGAGAAAGAAGTAAGATATATTTCTGATTAAATTTTAATGGAAATAAATTAAGTCTGATTTGTTGGGGTTTTTTGTTACTTCATGTATGACTACTAGTTGTTATAATGGTGTGGTCTACTCTGGATATTGTTTACTTTACCTTAGCTAAAAATTAATTACTTCAAAGTAGGTGGAGAACAGGGATTAATTTCTAGTCTAGTGGTAGGTTCCAGAAAATGAACCCTAACAATGTAAAATAGAATAGTTGAATAAAAGCAGAGTAAGTTAAAATAAAATATGTTGTGTGATGAACATCTTAACATAACATGCACCAGCAGTGGAAGATATGTTTTCCAATACTGATGATAATCAAAACATCTACTATACAGCAAGATATGGAGAACACTTTGATCCCAAATTTTACCAGTCTGCTTGCCGTAACTTCATAACAGTAAAATTTTACAGCTGGCATAATATTGTCTTGTCTATAGTTTATAGAGGGCCACTCAAACATCAATCAAAAAATCATAAAATAATAAGTTAGTTTAATTTGGAAAAGACCTTCCAGGATTATCTAGTTCCATTATCCCACCATGGCCAGGGACATCTTTTTGCTGCATCAGGTTGCTGAAAGCTCCATCCAACCTGACTTTGAATGTTACAAGCTGTGGAGCACCCACAACTTCTTTGGGCAACCTGTTCCTGTCTCTCACCACCCTCATCACAGATAAGGTGGGAGTGGGAAACCCCATTGCCTACAGTAAGGTGTCTCCCACTACCAACACTCTGTACTTCCTCCTGAGCTCAGGTTCAGCTGGCTCTGAGTTTTGGTTTTAGAGTGGCCTCAGTTCCTCATCAGCTATTGAGGGCAGTGAACATATTCTGTAGGTACAAGTCTTTAGGAGTAGCAGAAGCCATCTTCCTGGTGCCAGCTGCCAGGCTTTGCCATCATGGGAGTTGCTATTTGCCACCCAGTAGAAGCCCAGAAGATAAAGGGCTACTGTGTATGTCTCAAACACTGATAGCCAGATAGCCATCTCCTCCTCTCCTCTGCCTCCCTCCCTCCCTTCCTCTCTTCCTCTCTCTCTCTTTCACCCTGTTGTATCCCCCTCTTTCATTAATCTCTCTCTTCTCTTTCACTCTACCACTTGATCCAAAACTCTGTCTGCTTATACTGGGAGATCAGGGACTAACATACTCATTTCCATTATGAATAAAACTTTGCAAGCTTTTGCAGACTCTCTGACTTCTGTGGTTTTTTTATGACCACAAGCAGCTACAAATCTTAAGTGCTCCCATTCCCTTAAGGGTGGGATGTCACATGCCCTGACAGGCACAGGCTCTGTCTGCCCCTCTTCTACAGTTGGAAGTTCGAGCTCTTGAAGTTGCAGTCTCTCAGAAAAGAGCCATTCAGCTGCTTTATTTTCATCTTTGATGCTGCTCAGTCTGCTGACCTCTTCCTGCAGCTTTTTCATTTGGTTGCACAGCTTCTTGACAACTGCACAGCTGCTACAAGCTGTAAAACCATCTGGTATAACCTCACTGAGATGTTCCAGGCCCTCCCTACAGCTTGAGATTTGTAGATATGAATCTTCCTTATGAGAATTTGTCTGGGTCAAGCCTTGGATGTCCCAGGAACAATAGCTCTAACAGCAGCTGGGAACCATGCAGTGTCACCTGAGACATGTCAGCGCCATAGCTAGGGACATGTCTGCTGTTTGGCACAGAGCTGCTGGCTCTGGGATTGTGCCTTTCTGCACAAACTGTTGCATATGTTAGCTGCCCCAGTTAGCTGCACAGACAGTGATGTGCTGAACAGAAAAGGAAACATAGCACAACTGCAGTACTCATCCACAATGAGGTACTCCTGATGTAATTATTTCAAAATTAAACACTTGAGCCCAGCCCATCATTCAAAGTGACTGACTGAAGTGCCTACCTTAACTTCTGGAGCAGTCTGGTAGAGAGTATTAAGAGATTCCAAAGGGTAGAACCAGATATAAAACTGCATCTTGTAGATAACTAATGACATGCTAGGCACAGTGTTTTGGGGAATATTTTTCCTTCCTCCTCTCATGATTTCCTGATATTGTCCTCAGGATAGTTCTCACACAGAAAAATTGATGTTTAATGTCTTCTTATATCACTTTTAAGAGAAAGTAAAGGAATAGATAATGGCTACCTGAAATTACTGATCTCATTCACCATTACCTGTTCAAGCCAAAGGTGTTTTAGTTTTACATTTTTATCAAGTGTTCAGTGAAAGATGCATATATTCTGCTACTAGGCAACTTAATTTCAGCAAATATCCTATGCAGTTTAAACAACAAAAACAAACAAATAACTGAATAAATCTGCTTATTTCTCTAGGAAAAAAAAATTATGTTCTTGGTTCTGTATTGATTTCATCTGAAAGGGTGCAACCAGCTAACATATCCTGCCACACATAGTCTTGTAGTTTTGTAGTCTTGTTGGATAACATATTTTTCTGTGAATGATGTGAATTTCTTTTTCCTCTGGCTTACCAAAAAATGGGTACTATTGTAGCCTTAGTCAAATGGGAAGGACTTTTCAGTGATAAATATTTCATACCACCACATAATTCGGAGCATGGGGGACCACTTCTGTCCAAGCCGGATCAGGGAAGACTGCCCCCGGGGTCTCAGAACCTGCTGGAAAGGTGGGTCCTTGGAGTGGAGCATCCCAGGAACTCAGGAGACAGGAGATAAAAGGCAGGAGCGGACATGAGCTCCTCTCTCCGTAACTAGTTTTTGCCTACCGGAGCACTGTGGACTCTCAGTCTTTCCCAGAATGGCTGCCCTGCCTCAGCAGCTATTTTGGAATAGCCTGGAGTCACCACTGCCTCAGTCCGGGGACCACTGAACAAGGAAATCTGTTCACTGATGGCAACAGCCAAGGTGGTTTTTTTTTTGTGGTTTTGTTTGGTTGGTTGGTTTGGCTTATCTGTTTGTTTGTTTCAACGAGAGTTAAAGGGAATTTTTCTCCCTTGGTATGAAAGGCAATGAAAAGGAATAAAACTGGCGTCAGAGGAGACGCCATCTTTTTATTACTCATATATTACTCATTAAAAGTGTAAGTATCACAAAGAGAGCATAGTACTTGCCCTTTTCTCTAAATCACACAGATTTTGCCTCTGAGAATTCCTGTACTATACAAGTCAAAGTTTCTTGAATTTAGTCTGAGGACTCTGTGTTACACATAAGATGGTATAGAGCAGAGTATAAAACAAAACTCCGCAAGCTATAAAAATAACTGACTTGTATGCACAATATCCCAAATATATAATGTGATACTGAGAGAAATTTAAGAATACATGTATTTTCAAATTTTCTATTTATTTTCCATAGATATTTAGGATTATAGAAAAATTATGGTCAAAGGTAACTCTGCATATCATCCAAACCTCTACTCAGAAGCTGTCTTGACTGCCTCAAAGATGGAGGTTCTTCAACCCTATGAGACAAGCTTTTCAGTGTTAGACTGCTATTTGGGTAATTTTTTTCCCTATTATGTGGTGGGAATTTTCATTGCTCCACCTTGTGTCTGTTGACACTCATGCTATCACTGTGCATCTCTCTTGCCAACAAAAAAGAAAGACAAAGACATTCATTGCCTCATCTGTGTTCTTTGTCACTATCCCCCCACCACAATCATTAGACATAAGAAAGGTTCTTAAAACTCTGCACCTGTTTTAGTAGGGGGACAGTAACATAATCCCTTTTATTAAAAATAACAACAACCAAACCAAACCAAAACAAAAAATCAAAAAAACAGAGCCAAAAACTATCATAAAGACTGCAGACTAGAGCTGACAGCATAACACAAACAAAATCAACATAGAAGAGAACTTAACATTTTTTTGGCAAACACGTAAAAAGCTGGAGTTAAGGAAAATAAAAATCTGAAAGAGGAAATCTATAATCCTTTATCACAGATTCTTTTTCAAATTAGCTTTGTCCTACATGTGAAAAACTCACCTGAATAAGGTGCTAAGTAGAACTCATATGGATTTCATGTTTTTAGCTAGACCTAGTCAGTTCTAGTGTTGCTGGAATTTAAGGGTGAATTTCTATGAGACAGTAGAACAAAGAATAACTGCGAAGAAGTGAAGTACAGTTTCAAGGTTTATTTGTGCTATTCCTATTAAGCAAAATGACAATGGGTTCAGTGTTCATAAGCATGGAATTAGAATGTTTCAGTAAAGCTAGTGATTCAGCCTTAAGTTCCTTTCTACACAGTTTGACTCATCTGAGTGGTTTATTCCTGGTAAGACAATACTGTTTGTACTTAGCTAAAGCCACACAAGAGATTTAGGTGAGGCAGACTCAGATAAAACCATGGAATGAATTAACCATTAAGCAATATGGTTAATGGTTCAAGAGTCCAGTGCTTCATCTCACCCCCAGAACCTCTTATTTTGCTATACAGGTTTTGAAAGATCATTTATACAAATAACTGTTTACCATTGCACTTTTGATTGCATTCATAGACCACCACCATGATTCAACCTGAGCACTCCAAAATGTTTAAGTGCTTAAAAATCCTGAAAAAGAGCTGAATGTCTGGAACTGTTATTTACCCTTCAGTAAAGTGAAGACAGTGATGTCAGTGGAGCCAGATGAAGCCAAAAGAGGTTTTTTTCCTGTAGAAGACATTGATAAGATCTGATGGAATAAGATTTAGTTGAGAAAAAAGAACAAGAAAGACCTTTAAGATCAAGCCCTATATCAACTTTAAATTTGGTCTAGTCATTGTGACAAAGGAAGAAAGATTTTCTCCTGTTTTGTGCAACTCTGGTGAAGGGCAGGAAAAATATACACAGGTATGATTTCTCTGAATGTAAATGCCTAAACCAACTATATTGTTTCTTTCATTAACCATTCAAAGAAGCATTAGCTTGCCATGCTCTTTCAGTTGCTATTAAAGTCCTTTCCTTGCAAGACACAATAAAAGAGTACAAACTGTATAAGGAGTACTCAATCGTCAAATCTTTTCTGCTTGAGCTTGTAAAACAGGATTTGTTACCAGTGGAAGCATCCTAGTAGGATTTCAGCCATACTTTTAGAATTTCAGATCTGTTATGTGTTACATCTTAAGTGCTGAATTAGCTCCTAGATAGATCACTTTTATTTTTTAAAGTTCATTAACACAAATACCCGAAATGTTAAGAAAAATAATGAGACATCATTGATCTGTTAACTGGGCCTCTTGAAATTTTGGTGTTCATTACAATTTTGCCCTGTATCTAATCCACATATTTTTGTTGTCCCTAACTTCTTTCTTTATGAGTCATTTACTTATTTGACAGAATAAACTTCAAATTAATTAGATTATTAGATGTACAATTCTTTTTATATTGAAAGTCTTGTTCAATTATTCATGTTTAATCAGTTATTAATACACCTATAAAGAAACAGGTCTTCTGACATCAAGAGACAACTAGAAATAAAACAACCTTAACAATTTCAGTTATTAGCTCCAGAACTTTGTTTCTCTGTTTCTCTATTTCTTTTTGAGCTCTGTGTACAGGATCCAATCTGTTCAGTTTCATTACCTAAGATGCACTTAGTTTTTATGCTCCCAGTGAAAGAGCTAAACAAAGAAAAGATTTCATTTAAGTTGAATGGTTGCCACGTCATGTGTCAGACAGTGTTTACAAGCTTGCTACTCAACACCTTTGCTGATTCTCACTTCTAAAATGACAATTGTGAAACAGATTTTAATTTTTTTTTTTTACTTATTATTTTTCCTCTATTGCTCATCTATATAACCAGATAATGAAATGACAGAGTGCCACAGAAGTATAGAGACATTTAAACTGTGACATAGGATGTTACAGTGAATCCTGATGTGCGGCAACTCTGAAAAACAGCTGTATAAGGAATAACAGGCTTTTGCAGACAATGAGGTAGGAGTGATGTATACACAAAGGACTGGCTCTGACCCAGAGTTCCATTAATAAGGAAACAATATAAAATACAGTAGGGAACTGTACATAACAAAAGAAAGTAGTAGCTTCTCAGAGTTGCTGAACAAGATACAAGTTACCAGAGCAATCAGATCATGGACACCAAATAAGGTTATAAAGTCTGCTAAACCATGGTCAGTAGAAAAGAGTAAACAGAAGTGAGTTGTTTATTTGAAAAGGAATGAGGGTGGTAAAGGAGAAGAATTTGAAAGGGAAAAAGGGAAATACAAGATGAAGTAAACCAATATTTGGTCTGTTCAGGATACTTGCAAAGCAGTTTTCTGCCTAATCATGTCAGACTGAAGCAAGATAATAGATCTTTTTTGTGTTATTTTCTCCAGCAAAACTTATACCTGTATACCCTGTGTAGGCAGGGAAGTACCAACCTGGATGCTCTCCCTAACACTGTGAGGGGTTGTCTGCAGAAGGTCATGAGGTCTCCTTAGTGAAAGAACAGCAGCCTTAAATTATTTGAATTTCAAGAATGATAAAATATACCACAGACCATTCTGCTAATTCATCACCTTTTTATTAAAAAAAAAAAAAAAAAAAAACCACAACAAAATAAAGATTTACTGCTGAACAACCACTAAACAACTTAAAAAATTCACATAAATAATGGATCAGAAGAAATTAGTTGATTCTACCTGCTGGGAGTTCTCTTTACCAGAGATCCCAGCATTTCACACTAGACAAATACTAATTCCTGTAGTTAGATATTTGTAAAGCACTCCAAACATTACAGTAGTTACATGCAAGCATCACTGTTTTTCACCCTGATCTACCAACTTGTTTTCCCAGCTTGAGCTCAGGTCTACCTTGTCAGTTCATACTTCTGTGGCGATCTGGATCCCTGACTGAATCTGGTTATTCTTCCATCAGCCAAATAAGTAAACATCTGTAATCTTCTGAAAACATATAGCCAAATCCTGCAAACAATCCAGGAGGCAATGAGTACAAAAGATCCTCTGCAAGTTAATTCAGTCATAATTAGCACAAGATAAATTAAAAGTACTTTCAAAATAGAAAACTGGGGCCTCAAGAGATTATTTAGAGTATTCACTGACTCCAAAGTAGTAGAACTACACTATTTGTAAATTGTTCTAATTTTACTGAGTTTGAATTTTTTCTGTTTCAGATCTAAAGAAGCATTGACAGTTTGAAAGTTTACCTATTTTTGTACCTGAATGACAGAAATTGTTTCTACTTTCAAATAATTTTACTTGAATAATTACTAGCAAAAATTCTGTTTGCAAATTTCTCCCGTATAGATAATTTGTAACTTCTCTAAGCAGTATCCACAGCCTTCATTATCCTTGTAACTGTATGTTTTGCTTAACATCTAATTGCAGTTCATAACTGCCATGGAAAACAATATAATCTACATAATGTTCAGCTGTGTATCTTCCAGACTACCTGACAACAGCTCGGTCCTAGCAAGACTAATGGAGAAGAATCACTGGAGTATATTACTGTGACAGTTCTTCTTCCTTCTAGTATTAGGCACATCACACTAAATAATAAGTAATATCACTGTTTATAAAACTAAGTGATGAACCACTTCCTTCTGCCTAGATGTCATAGACATCAATAAAAGTGTATTTTCTTCAATTTTTTTTTTTGCATATTTTACCCAGTGATTAAAACTTATGAATCACGGTGTATGGAACAAAGTAATGGTAGATTGATCAGATGACATTTTTGAAATTACATTCACCACCATGAGTTTACTGAAGCTGTATATTCTGCAAAGGAAGGCAGTTTGACAGCAAGAAAAGTATTCATAGCAGACTTTCCTTACTACCACAGGCTGTGGGTGTTGATTACCTTCAGTAAATAAGAACTGATTTTTCTGAAACACTGAAGCCATTGCTCACAGAACATAAGTTGTACTTGTCATTGCTACCTTAGAATGGTTGTGGATCAAGAGCATCAATAGAAACTAACATATGAATTCAGCATGTGAACTTGTATTTTGACCAAGATGAAATACATAGTTTAAAAAGTGCTATTACTAACAATATCTGTGAAAATATTCCTGCTTTCCCTATTTTTTTATATACATTATGGAGGCATAAAACTGTGTCAAAACTCAAAAAGCAATATAGCTGATGAAACTTCCATTTAAAATTCTGCCAGGGTTTCTCCTTAGCCCAGTAATAGGACACACTCTGTTTTGATTTTACTTTTTCTTTGTGACGAATGTTGAAAGGGGGGTAGGGAGAGGGACTCCAGGCTAGCGGTTTTCCCTTTTACCCCTAATCCTGGAGGGGAGTGGTGCTTCCCCCCTTCCTCCCCACCATGTGGTCCCCCATGGGCCCCGCAGAGACCACAGGACAGCAGCAGCAGGGAGAGAGGCAGAGAGACTTTATTGTTCTAGGTAGCAACTTAAATAGCTCTTGGGGGGATTACAAGGTGACCACTGGGAGTTCAGGAGTCTTACAAACAACCAATTACAATAAGGGGTTAACAACCAATAGATAAGCTTTCGGTTATCTCTTAGACGTTCCAAAGATAGAGGTAAGACTGAGGAACCTTGAGAAGAAGCAGGGTGAGTTTACACAAAGAGTTACAAAGCCATTTTGGAAGCATATTCACTTTAACAATATTAAAACTTCTGCTTTTTCTTATACACCAAAAGCCTACTGCAACACTTTGGTAAACGAATTTTACAGAGCTTTGCTTGACACTTTTAGGTGTATTATGGATACATCATTATGTATCTAGCCTTCTAAAAGTATCAGGCACATAAAATCATGTATCATCATGTTTCCTCTAACAACCCAACCTTTAAGCATTCACCAGAGTGCTCTTATCATCTGCTTAAAACTTTTCATTTTTCAGCTGTGTAGTTTTACACTGAGGAGTGGTCCTTAAAAATCTTTTTATTCCATTGTAATTGCATTGGTTAGCATAGATGGTAAAAAATAATAAAAATACTTATTTAATTTTAAAGAAGAGTATGCTGACCAGATATTTTCTTTGCTTGAGAAATATTTATTTGAAAATAGCACTTATTAAAAAGTTTAAATTTTCCTTCATGTTTTTTTACACAACAACAAACTGATTCAGTTACTATGAATTTATTAAGAAGGACTTTTCTTCCTCCTAGAGAGAACAAAATTACTCTTTTTATATGTGTTGCTATTATATTCTAGCATTTTTCTAGTCACATAAACTCTTGACTATAAATGAGGATATTTAAAGAGACTAAACTACTTGAGAATGTATGGATTGACTGCAGAGAAATGAAAGTGGTAGACTGAAATTATTTGACTTATGGATTATTAATTTATATTTTGTATTTTATCATTTAAAAACTTATATGTATTACTTGTGAATCTATAACTAACATAAGCTTTCCTGGGTCTGGGGTTTACTCCAAGAGCAACATCTGTATTAATAACCAAAATAGATCAGGGCATCCTCCTTGACTCTAAAGTGAAGTGGCTCATCTTGGCATAAGTATCTACTGTAAGAAAATAACATATGCAAAACAAAGGCTTTGTCCAAGGTGATTGTTAGTTGACATTCACCCTATCGCAGATCACATCCTACATTACTTCTCAAGCACATCACATCTGCCATGTTCTCATTTCACCTGCTTCACTCCCAGCAGATCTACAAGCACAAAGACACACCATAACATCATACACCAAGTCAAGCTCAGCACACAGTTTAAGTCAGAACATTCCCACTGATATCTCACACCCAAATCTGTTGTCACCACTACAGTTCTTGGTTATTTTTGTCCCCAGTGCTGCTAGCACAACTCTGTCTTATGGACTTTTTTCATTACTAACTAATCATCTAAATGTCCTCCATTGTCTGTGCCAATATACTTAGTATTTACAAAAGTATAGCTTTTAAGTTTTACTATAAAATAAACTGTATGTGGAAGAAAATTGAGAAGGCAGATCAGTAAAAAGAAAAACCATAAGCAAACAAAGAAACTATTCAGTCAATCATTCAATAGAAGGAATAGAAGGACCTTAATAACATTTACAAAATGACTAATTTATGAGCTCCAGAGTGCCTCTGACCATCATCAGGATGAAACTTATGACTGTGCCAGCTTGGTAGCAGGAAGGAAGTTCTGGAGCTCAAGTAAGAGAGACAAGACTGGTTTCTTCTTGTTGTTCTGCTGGGCATAAGGTGGCTTCTATTCCTCTTCCCCACGTCCAGTCTGTGGTGAGACTATCACAAATCCACAGTCACTACATGCTCTCTTTACAAACACGGCCAGCTACTAGCAGGCTAACGAGGGCAAGCAGGGGAGCTGAGACTTTATCAGCACCGTACATAAACACAAACACACACACACACACGTACACACACACAGTGCTTACATAAACATAAGCAATACAAATGGCCTCACCCTATTCAAACCACCTATTTGGGCTCAAAGCTTGCTGAGAAGATGAAACTCACATGTACACACACACACGGAGATATGTACACACATAACAAATCTGTCTCATATCTAGTTCACTTACGGTTTCTGTAGTAGCTGACCCTCTCATGCTATTTGCTGTTAAGTTCAACTTTAGGCTGTTCACATAGCTGTTAACTTCAACTTTACTGTCTCACACAGAGTGAACATATAGGAAATGAGAAGGTAGTTTAAAGAGAACATAGAACAGGCTGTGGTGATCAGATGCAGGGCTCGGCAAGGCACGTGTACTTGCAAGTTCCTTTCTTAAGTGCTACTTACCCATTTTAGTCTTCCTTCTCTTCAGTTTACCATCCTTATTCCTATGTGATCTACCTTGATCCCTCTTTTGAGCCTTCCTGTAAACATTACATAATAATATTTGTATCTCTTTCCACTCATCTTAAAACACCTCAGAAGAAGTTTTATATAATCTCTCAAGCCCCTTCAGATGTCTCATAAAGAGTTTGGTGTTTTTTTTTGTTTTTTTTTGTGGAATCCATGATAATATTATCAGTTGCAAAATTCTGTCTGAACAACCCCAAGGTTACCCTTGAGTGATTCCTTTAGTGGCCCGTCAGCCAGCAGCCTGAGATCTCTGGTCCTTTTTACTGTCTCTGGATTTTTTTCCCTGTTCATGGGTGTTTGTGCATTTGGTTATTGTTTTTCTTATCCTAAAGGAAATAATCTAATAAATCAAGTGTTCCTACAGTCCACATATCCTTAGATTTTAGTATTTGTACAAAAGCAAGCTCTTCTGATATAGTGTTGGACTTGACTCTCTATCACAGAGATGATGGCAGAGATCAGTTTTGTGAGACTGATAAATAGCTCAAGAAAAAACATGCAGAAGACCAAATCTGATGAAGAAATAGTACAAATTACAAGGATCAAGTGCCTAGACACATGAGTTGAAGTATTTGTGACACCAGTAAACAGGTATTCAAAGACTCAAGAATGCCATCCAATCCATAAAGTGTCAAATTCTTTGTTATAGTCCTGACTATCTTCCCCTCTCCAACCTGAAGAAACAGACTAAGAATATTTAGAAGCTGAGAGCATCTGCTTATAACATTCCTTAATAAAGATTGGTCTTCAAAAATGCTTCAGGTAACATCAGAAGGAAAGATATTTTCAAAATGCTAGCCCTCATTTCTGGATACAAATATGTTTGTACAGCAGTCTTGGAATTCTCAGTCTTGAGAGTATTATTTATCTTTCCTAATTTTAGCCATCCTTACCCATATTTGAGCTGCTCACACTAGCAGGAACTTAGAAGAAATTGCAGATATAGGTGTCCATAATGTAGTTACAAACATTCAGATAAATAATATCTGTTCTATTTCTGTGACACGGATCACTCACTGATTCATATCTAACATATGGTCTACATCATGGTCTCTAGCCTGCTTCTGTTTTATATGTTGGCATTGATTTTCCTCTTATAGCATAGTTCTCTTTATATTGAAAGCTATAGATCTCAGATATTTTTGTTGTATTTTGATTATTTTGAAGTCTGAATCTGTCCCTTGGAATTCATTATGAGACATAAACTGATTAAAAACATTAAGATAGACAAGGAATTAAAAAAATGTTTGACTCTACAATCCCAAAATGTTTCCAACTAGCCTTATCTCTTGTAATCTGTATATATGACAAACATGTTCTCTATTTTATTATTCAGAAAATTAATAAAGCCATCAAATAGTGCTGAATGCAAGAGAAATCCTTGTTGTAAACTTGCTAGACTACTTGCGTCTTCCTAAACTGACAATAAATAATTCAATAACTACTCTTTGACTATTTCTTTGAGTGTTTCTGTTCCTGTGTTTAGTTTTGCACCTCCACAGTAGTTTTCTAACTTCTTATTTCTTAATGCTTATGAGAATGTCAAGGCAGTCATCTCAAAATTCTTTACCAGTCATCTTAAATCAGACTAAATTCACGAGTCAATGGAGTGCTTTAGAAACAATATTATTGTGTATTATAAACTGATGTCTTTCCTTTGATATTTTGCTGCTGACAATCCCATACTTGTTTTTTAATACAGGTTTTATACCATGTTGTAATTAGAGATCATTTAATAGTGTTGGGTGAACTAGGGAGATTCTCAGTATAGTAAAAATTATTACAATTCATTATTTTTCCATTTATTATGTGGCACAAATTTTTTGCTAGTTGTTTTTGAATGCCAGAAGTGGAAGTGAAAGCAGCTTGAAAATGCTATACAATTTTCAGCTTAAGATGTCCACATTTTTATTAGCACTTTAATACCTCAGTATTCTTTTCTAGCAGTTAGTGTTTAATGAAGTGAATAACTCAAAAGCACTTCATAATCTCTGAAAAAATTAAGTGCTCTTTTTCTGAATTTTTTTCCTGACCCCTTTTTTCAAGGATATTGAAAAGAAAACACTTTAATAGATAAACAGGGTTTTAAAAATGTGTTTCAGCATCAAAGACTGACAGTTTTGTGCAATACATAAGGGAGATATGGCCTGGGAAAATGCCTCATGATTTTTGCCTCACCTCGGGAAAAGTTTCCTGTTGAGTTGAGTAAAGCAATCCATTTTCACCCTTATTATGTCTCCTATTGCCAACAAAATACACTGGTTTATGCTCATATTAGCCTGACTGAATGATAGAAATATTACATAATACTGCTAATGGTGCCTAGTTAATGGAGGGTAATGGAGCAGAAAATATGTTCGTTATTGAAAAGGTGGAGAAGAGATGCTTTTATATTGTTAGCCTAGCAATTCCCAAATGACTTAAATTTATTTGTCTGTAGTGTGCAGGAAATGTTATTAAGGATATTGGCACGGCACAATGACTCACTCTAAAGTGCACTTTCTCATTTTACTTCTCTTAAGTTAAAGTTAAGGGTGTAAAGTTTTAAAATCATCACATTTTGCCTTTCCTTTTGTGAAGATTTTTGCTGTTCTACTCTAGGGCAAGACTTAAAACTCCAGCTTATAATGAAAACCAGAATACAAATATTTTTAGTCTTGTTTTAGACTTTTGTAGTCTTTCTTTTTTAACATTGGCCTTTATCACAATTATGATAAAATTAAAAAAGCAGTAGTAAAAATTAAGTTTTATTATATACCAGGAAAACATGGAATATCCACGTATTTTTTGCATTATATAAAATTTCTGTTCTTATATCACATTTTCCACCTCTACCTTTCATAACAAAAATAAATTTACTTCCTGAATATGGCATACATAAAAGTTTGGCTTCCTTTATGTATGTATAAAGGTAGAAAAACCTTTATTGAGTTAAAACTGAGGAGAAATAAACCCCTCATCTTTATGAAAGGGTAATTAATCGTGAGATGCAATCTTGTTATACTGTACATGAAAAGAATACAATTTGGAGAGTTTCTGAGGTTTAATTTCTGCCCTCATTGACTTAAATTTGAATAGGAATTGGCTCTATAAGCTTTTTGACTGTAGGCCATTTTATGCAAGTAATTCTAAAAGTCACAGGCAGCATTTTTTTATACAATCCTTTCTTAATCACTTTACATTAATCTTCTTTAAATGACTGTGGCAAGATGCTTGGAAATGTCTCCAACCAAGATGTATTAGCTAACAGGTCAGGGCAAGTGAAACTGCCAGTAAATGGTGCATTAGCTATGCTACTCCTGATAACACTGTGGTGCTCATAGTAGTCATAAGGTGTTTCACATTCAACACCTCGTAGGTTACATTAAAAATAAAGAATAGACACAGGGTTTTCTTCATAGCCTACTTATGATGAAAATGTGTAATATTATTATATTCTTACGATTATTAATCTGAAAGGTATTCATTCTTGTAAAGGGAATCAGTGTATAAATAGAATATATGGGTGAGTTAGCAATGATATTAGTAATGTGGACTGTAATTTTTTTTTCCTCAACATTTTTGTTATGGTTGCATCACATCCATCCTTGCACCTTAGCTCTGAGTTTGGAGCCCTAAATCTACTCTTAAGTCAATGAAGTAATATGCTGTATCTCTATCTGTAGGGTTAATAAAGACCAGATTTAGGTGGTCTGGCAAGTCCTTTTCTGTGTTTGAGAGACAAAACCATAGTCTGTAATGAGTAAATAAATGCATTAGACCTCTATATTAGCTTCATAAACCAGTAAATTTAGCAATCAGTGCAAAAGAGCTAATACACTGAAAATTGTAAATGGAGTTTCTTGGAGACTAACTTCTATGTGTGCAAAAATCTTTCAGTTTCTGATCACTTTATATTTGGACCCTTAGATGTAATTAAAACAAAAATTTCAAAATCATGTGTATTTTTCAAGGCTTCAGAGAAGTTTCCTTTTTTTGGTATCAGTGTTTTTTCAGTGTCTTTTCTTATAGGATTTAATCAACTTTGTTTTCTGATGTGCTGAGTTAGTAATTTTCCATATTTTGGATGACTTAAAAGTAAGGACTGAAAAATGCAATGGGCTTTTGCTTAAGCTCCAGGAGTTTAAAACAATAACAGCAGCCCATTTTGAGACTTTTCTTGAGACAAAATTGATATTTGCAAAACAATAAAGCCAGAAGATACTTAAAAAATGTAGGAAAAAAAAGGTATAGGAATAGTCCATAATATTTTCCACTCAAGTGATACTTTATTTTCTAGAATTAAATTATTGGATAAGAAGTAAAATGTTTCCAGGTTATTGTTGAGCAGAGAGTAGAGATATATGTCTGCGGACCTTATCTACTTTCAGTAGATGCTAACAAAATTTCTAAATTTTCCCATGTCTCTTGTTATGTCTATTTTGAAATATTATGCCTGACATTTAGAAAGAAAAAGCCTCACTTTCTACAGCAATTGGTCTGAAACTATACGTAAAATGGTTTACATTTGAATTTTATAACACTGTATTCTCAAGGAGCTAAAAAAACCTCCCTAGGATTCAAGATTCCTTTACATATTCAGTAATTTCATAACACAGAGTATTCATATTTCATACTATTCAAATTCTGGGTCTTTTAATTATTTTAGAATTTTTCACCCTAAGATCTCCTAACTCTTCCTTCTCTTTTTTTTTCCCTATAAAAAGACAAAAGTGAAATACGGAAAAATGCACAGAAAAATATTTTAATTCTTGTATAATCCTGAGACCTACTGAACATTTCCTGGAATTCACATGTTGGGGGTTTTCTATAAAGCCTTACTCTTCAGCACCAGAACAAAGTACCTTGTTTCAAAATTTTCCTAATATTCATTCAAATAATTCAACTGAAACCTTAAAAATAAATCTTCATTTATCCATTACTTTTTCAACAATTAATTAGAATTAGAAATTGGAAATTCTGTCTGAAAAAATAGATGTTACAGACAGTCAACTTTTAGCTGGTATAAGACAGATAAGATGTCTAGAGCTGTTTCCTATTTGTCAGCAAATAGAAAAAAAATTTGGAAAATTAAAACAATTAATAGGTACTTCAGTTTTTGTAAAGATATCTGAATTGCAGAGAAAAACTAGGTGAAAACCTTTCTCTACTCCAGAAAAACAAATCTGTGTGAATTTACTTTCTTTGCAGTAGGGAAGGACCTAATTGTGAATGAGACCAACTTTTAGCAAAAAAGGAACTAACTCCAACAAGAAAAACCATTTTCAGAACTTTAAGGCTAAGTATCTGATTTAACTGAGGATATGTAATAATAACTTCATTTTCCTAAGCTCTCCTAATGTCCCTGTGTGTGAGAGAGAAAGAGGCATCCATGCATCTGACTGCTGCATTAACCGTGATACCAGCAGTCAAGGTTCAGTTTCTGTTATTCAGTGAGCGGCAATCTACCTCATTTTTCTGTGCCTGTCAAATAATTTGCATTAATTTCCAGCCTTGATGGAATTTATGCCTTGAGTGTTTTTTAACTTTTTTTTCCTTTTTTCCTCTGGATTCAGGGAAGTACAAATAACGTATTTGACAAGAATATTTCCTGTCATTAATAGTGACCAGTATCTTATACTACTCATTAAAATTTATAAAGTATCTTACACTTGCAAAACCAAATTATTCTTTTCATCACCACAGGAGAAGAACAAGCACCAGAAAATTTCACTCATAAGCAGTTATAATTAAACATAAACAACAAATTCATCTAGGAATCTCTTGTTATACCTTCATTGGAGTAAGGATGGTAACTGAAAGTTCATTCTGAAAGTTCTGGGAGTAATGCATGAAGTAAGGCTAATACTATGCTTTGAAGAACACACAGTTCAGAAATCACCCCATTACAGAAATGTTAATATATGTTTAAAAAAAAATGTTTAATTTTTGTTCTTGAACTGGTAACTTTTACTATGAACTCTGATATCTTTAGGCAACAACTCTCTGACTACTGAGAAAAGCTTACATTCATATATCTACAAACCTTAATTAAAGAGGTAACAATCCTGATCCTATTCCTTAACTGCCCAGTGCCCTAATGAAAAGCTGCTATCTTTATATAGAATCATAGAATCAGATGGGTTGGAAAGGACCTCTGAGATCATCACATCCAATCCTTGATCCACGACCACCACAGTTACTGTGGACCCCCAAAAACTCCAACAAAATAAACCCAAAACCCACATCTTATCCCTTTGTCCTGAATAAATCTCCTGCCCTGCAGGAATAAGGGTCTCCAATCCTGAGGTTATACCAGAGTTTGTGAAAGTGACAGTGAGTCCTCAGCTAAGTGTGGCCTAGGTTAAGAAGGCCATTCCTGGGGCTGAAGGTGAAGGTTTTATGGAAAACTCTTCAATAAACCTCTCCAAAGTTTCCAGTCACTCTAGAAGACCAGAAGGGTTTTTAATTAATGTTAAACTATGTTATGGATAAAGTTCTTAGACCAGGAGCAGTCAAGCATTTCATGGTTCAAGATCACTCAGTGGACTGAATTCAAGTCTATTTCAGATTTCTATTCAATCACTTTTTGTTTCTTCTCCTTCCCTCTTGTGACAGATTTATCTCCTGCTATTTTGAAAGTGAACTGAACTCAATAGCGTCAACAATGGACATCTGGTGTCTTAGGTTACAATGTACTAACAGGTTGTTCTGTCTGTATTTATTTTAAATTATTTAATTTCAAACTGGAATAGTGTCTTTTTCTAATGGCTACTGAGTCTATCATGCACTGAAGTACCAACGCTCACTTTAAATTGCCTTATCTCTCTAAACCCAAGAATCCAAAGCTCCCAATCATGCTGGATATTTTAAAATGATATATTTACTTCTACACAGATAGAGCAAGATGCTTGATCTCCAAACCAGGGAAAGGATATAAACCTATATATATATATATATATTTCATTGCCAATATATACAACTTTACAGAATATTATGGTGTAGATTAAAATATTTTTATCGAATTGGCATTTATCTTCATATGTTGAGAAGTAGAAAAAAACCCCACTTGATAAATTTTGAATTAGTGAAGAAATTCTTAAATGTTTTGTAAAAAGTTTGATAAATTGCCCTCCAGATATTGTCCATTTCTCTCTAATGACCACAAAGAAATCCAGGTTAATTATGATTTAGAAGTCTCTCTCACTGATGAGTGAAGTAGCAGAGCTAAATCCCATATCTTACCTTCATTCTTTTGTGTGGCATGCACATACATCCTGCCAGACATACAAAGAAAGAAAAAAAAAAAAGGCAGAAATTAGAGACATTCAAGAACTAACAGATTATTCAAAATATTTTTACCTTGGATCTTAGGGTAGTTTTTTTCAGTTTTGTTTCTAAGCATGCATTAAGAGGCTTCATCCAGGCATGTGCTCAGAGCAGATGCAGAATTCCTCTGCCTTTGTTCCAAATGAATCAGAAACTTATGCAACTCTGGGGTTTTTTCCCCTTTGGATACCACCTTCAGAAGAAACCTTGGGAGCTGACATTACTGAAAATCTGAGATTTAATTTTGAGGTCTGTTGAATTTATTATGGGTCTATATGTTTCATTTGCATTTTGAAAACTCTTCAGAAGCACTTAAGAAAAATACTTAGAAAAAATTATTGGTGAAATGGAGAGAAGGGTGTTGAACTGAGGAAAAAATATAAAATATATTATATACAAATTCAATTCCAGTCTTTAATCCTGGCATACTGCTAAAATTTAAAAAACATATGCAAAAGAGAAATATTGCAAAAAGCAGGAAATAATCTGTTAAAACAGAACATACTCAGATAATTTTTTTTTAGAAAAGAGAGAAAAGAAAAACAGAGTGAGAAGTAGAAAATAAGGTACAAAGGTTTTCACCATTAAATTTTGTGTTAAAGATGAACAGATTCTTCATTCTGAATGTGATCATAAAATAATATTCGAACAGCAAATTTCTGTTAGATGAAATTACATGCATCCTATGTAATGATAGTTTGCAAAGAACTCCATACAATCACATCTGAGAGCATTAAGAAATTAATTATTTTTTGTCAGATTTATGAAAATACCTGTAATATGAAAGTTGATTTTTATTTGACCTTTTCAGAATGACATAGTGAATATAGATGCTAAAATATAAGTATAAAAAAAGTCTTTGCTATTAATAGACTGGTTACTGGAATTCAGCATGATTAAGAAACACAAAAATCAAATAACACACATTAGTTTTGATTAATAGAGGATACTGAATAAGGGCTTCATTTTTTGGTTGTTATTTCTACTCTCATTTTGTTTTCTTACAATTACTGAATAAATATAACATTTCAATTGCAGTAATACGCTAATAGACAGATACCATGAATCACTACACTAGCTTGCATCCTAGCACCAGTGTCAGGGAAGTAAGTTAAATTAGAATTCCACAGGAGTTCCATAATCTCCATGATTTTAAATAATCTGGCCTATTTGAGTCATTTAGGTCTGGCTTTAGGAAAAAATGCACACACTTCTAGATTCTGGTAATTTCGTGGAATGTGGTGGATTTGAGGAAGCAGCTTTGGGAATGCATGGAAGTGCATATTCAAAATTTAAAATGAGAGGAAGTGAAGGGGAACTGAAAAAAAAGGGGCTTATTGAATAATGAGTTAACAGCCAAAATGCTAAAATTATTCCCATTTCATAGTTGAACAGGTTTACTGTGATATAAAGGGTTTGAAAATATGTGAAGAGATTATTGGAGCTGTGTTTATATTTTGTCCTTCACCTAAACCTCCAGCTTCTGGGGTTTCCTTGACAATATTAGGAAGATTAGATCATTAGCTCTTTTAAACTGCAATGTGAAGTATCACATCCTTCAGACTACTAAACTAAAATATAAATAAAAAAGCAAAAGTAATGGTTCTGCTTCTTTGATTACAATAGTATGATTTTGGTGAGGAATGAGGAGAAGGGAAGATTTGGGTTCTCAGTGATGAGCCCTAACATATGGAATTGGATTAACAATCTCTGTGTGTGTGTGTGTTTATCTTTCCTAATAATTCTGCTTACCTGTTGCAAATTATTGCTAATGAAGAAGAGAGAAGAGAATTTTGTCTTTCATGATTGGATGGAGACAATAAAAAAGTACTTGAGTGCTTGCAATAAGGAAGCCAAGAATCATCACCCTCTCTGGGATAAAAGTTTGTGATGAGCAAGATGTCCAGATGAAATTTTGTGTGTTTCATATTTTTAGCAATAAGAACTACAGAAGGCCAAAGAAATACTGAAATGGCTGGAATGGAGATAAGGGTACAGTGAAAAACAGGAAAAAAAGGGGAAAAGGAAAAATTGTTGGACATCAGCAGTTATCTTTGCACATTGACTGCAAAACAATTCACATTCTTTCTCCTTTACATATGTCATTTTAATTTAACATAGGTTAATTGACTCTTATCTAAAATTTCTATTTAAAACAATTTCTGGGATGTGGAATAAGAGGCTTTCTTTTTGTATCTGTTTATGCCTATGTATCTGTTGCAAAGGAGTCAATTCAAGTAATATAGGAGGTGAACATTAAACATTCCTTAAACATTCAATATATTAAGTAAAAGAAATGAAGTAAAATATGGAGTGGAATTGATATTTATTTAAAGTTACCATAATACCATAACTGAGTTTCCAGTACTACAAAAGATTTCTAGTTTATTCTTTAGACAGTAGAGTATAGTGGACTGCAATGACTTTCTTAGTGTCAATAATAGAAGTAATTTTATTCTTCTCAAACACTATAAAGACAATAGAGAAATGGGAAAGACTTTGTAGTATATTTCAGATCACTGATTATTTCATGCACAATAATCTGGATCCTCAAACAATTTTCTCTCAGGCCTGTCAAATTGTTACCAGTACGATTTTTCTTGCTGAGGTTGTGAATTAGATGATATATAATGATTTCCAAGTATTCATCAGCAATTACTGTAAACCTCAATATTTAAATTAACAGAATAGGTTTAATTTCAGTTTTGAAGATGGTCCATAATATTCACTTTGAAATAACTGCTCCACTGAGTGAGACAGTGTAATGATTATCAGTATTTTCTTGCCATCTCATAGGCAGATGAAGAATAAGAGGCTCCTATTTCATAGTGAAAGAGGAAAGATGGTGCAAGAAGGCCCATGGAAAAACATTGCAAAAAATATATGGAGGCAAAGAACCAGCACTGACAAAGCGATGTTAGGGAAAGTAATGAATGAAAACACATAAATGGTCTCAAGTATCAGGAATAAAAGTAGGGAAAAGATTAAACAAAAATCAGAACCTTTTGGAAGAAGGAAAAATCATAAAAGTGAAGACAAAGACAGTAGCACGTATTTAAGCCAGACCTAAGTAATAGATGAGAGAACTTGAACAGCATCATCTGACAGTACAAGAATCCATCATTTCTGCAAGTCAAACCGGAAGACCAGTTTCAAGTCACGTTGATTCTCTAGAATATGTATTATACACTTATTTTCCTTTTTGCAGCATGGAGGGAGCAAAAGTAAAGTTAACATTCTTTGAGGCATCTTTAAGCAGGAAAACTCAGAAGACATTTCTGTCTACTCCTACAGATCCCTGCCTCAGGCAAGAAAAGCTTTTGACATTCTTCCTCTTCTTGAAAGAGAGATTTTCCCACATATAATAACTTTGTTCAGTATGCTGATTTAATATATTTCAATATTTTGTCACAATTCGATGGTCTTTAATGAAGAAAATGTGACTACATCAACTGTTGCCTGCACTTTCAGATACTGAAGAAATAGAAAAGTATTTACAGAACAGCTATTAATATCATGAAACCATTTAGAAACATTTCCTAAAGACCCAAGAAGTTCAATTTCTGTAGCTTCCAAAATAGTATTTACAGAATTTGGTGATCATGTATAAATACTTACTAAAGGAAAATCAAAAGTGTAGGAGGTTCTACACTCTAACAGCTAAATATAGCTGGATTTAATGGCTAGAAGCTGAAGCTGAAAAAATCTAAACTATGAAAATATAAAAATATAAAAATCTTACAGTGAGAGTAAATAATAATTGAAGCAATAAAGACTGTAATAAGGGGTTTTTTTGGTGTAAGCTAGTATTTCCAAAGTCCCAGGGGGATGAAACGTCATATTGGTCCATACCTTAAAAATACATCTCAGATTTATCAGACTGATTTACTAGAGATTTCTGATACATCGATGATATAATAAAAATGGTTCAAATTACAAACACTAAAATAAAACATCTAAATAAAATCAAGATCTTGTTCTTTCAGTTCAGATCATGTTCTAACCCGTACATACACTGCTACTTCACACTTTGAAATATATTTTTCACTTTTTTTTTTTTTTGAGTAATTCTAATTTAGGAATTTCCAATGATATTGGATGAAAGTTGTGCAAAGTTTATATATCATAATGTGTACGAGTCACTTGAATATTGGGAATATTGGGCATACAAAAATTCTTGGGTTTGAATTTTTTTTTAGTAAAAAACCTCATTATTTCCAGTATCATCTGGTGAGTGCACTAGAGTAAGTCAAACAAGTAGCAAAGCAGTATGTAAAACTCACAAAATAACTCCCAAACCAACAAACAACACTGCCTCAGCCCCTGCAAAATCAACAACAATCAAAAAACAACCATCAAAAAAACCCAACAACAATAAAAGAAACGAAAAAAATCTCAACACTTTCTTTACCCTAATGTTTCCTAGCCCACAGCTTGCAGGCATTCACCAAGGTTTGTGCTGTGGCAGGAAAATATATTACAGCCGTTCCATTCTTCTACCCTTGGTCAGTGTATGGTAGTCAGAGAAAAGCCAAATGAACTTGGTGCCATTTATTGCTGGAATAAAGGGATACTGACAGCTTTGCAACATGGATAAATGTGTTGAGTTGTACCATTTCTAGATACCTAGTTGTGCAATCTCTCTGCACTTATTTTCTTATAGAGGCAGAATTGTATCAAAAACATATTTCTGTTCTCATCATACCACATTGCACTGGCTTGAGTTGTTTGCTAACCTTATGTCTTGTCTCTTCTGCACCTTTGTTCTTTTACGACTGTCTATTACCTTCTCTGAATTTCACTCCAATATCTGTCCTGCTTTCCAGACCTTGACAAAAGCAAGACTATTTCAAATATTTTATCACCAGAACCTTTTAAAACTTGTGCATTTGACTTCAGAAAGAAATTTTCTCCTTTGTTGTAAGGTGAAAATTTTCTCCTTTGTCTTACTTAAAACAATGTACTGGTCTTAGTAGTTCCTAAGGAAGAAATTTGCATTTGGACCATTTTACTGGTTTAACTTCCTTAATATTTACAAAGAAACATCCACATTACAGTGGTGTCAACTCTGAGAGACTAAATTGCATGAATTTGTATGAATTGTATTAATTTCATCTTTCAATAGATAGATCTCAATGTTATATTCTCCTAATAGCATGGAAAATGAATTATGTGTATTCATGAGGTTAAGTAATATAAATATATATTATATAATATGTATTATATAATATATATTATATGCATATAATATATTAGATATATTAAGCAATATAAATTAAAAAATCCACCTTGTTTTCCTATTATTTCTACAGATACGACAATTTCCTATGTCAGTGAAGAGTTTTGGTAGCCTGATTCAGAATATAGAAAGCAGATGGTGTTTGATGCTTATAAATGGCATATAAATATATTTACAGAGGTAATTTTCAGACAACAACAATTTTATAGGTATTTTTTTCAGATTCTGCTTCAATAACAGCCATTTCAAGAATAAATATCATGCTTTATTAAAGACATTTATTGTCTCCCATCATGATGGGAGATTCTCCTCCAATGTTCCCCTAAAGATGTATTGCTGAAAGTTTGTAGGGTGTTCAGAGGCAAAATAACTCCCTTAAAAACTAAGTAAACCTAGTATATCCATCAAAATATAAGATAATACATAAGATTGATTGTATTTTGATCATCTCTATTTATAAATGTAGTAGATAATTTAAGCCAGAAGCAATGTGTATCATATTCCCTTAATATTTTGTCAACAAAATACTCTTTATTTAGGAGGAGAACATAGTTTCTTTAGGGGGAGAAACTGAAAGAGGTACATTATTTAAAAACACACAAAACCTTTACAGCACAACAGGTTTTTATGCACTGATATTCGGTGTTCCTTTGCAGTATGACCAAGTGGACAAAGTTGGGGAGCAATAAGAATGAAGCTGAAATTAGATATGCTCTTGCAGTTTATTACTCATTTTCTGTATTCAAACCACTTCCCCGTAGTCAAATTCCATTCAATGCAATTGAAGCTTCCAAAGGTATAATAGCAACATGAAGCAAAGGGGTAGAGTGAGAGATTAAATCAACACAATAGTTTTGTTGGCAAAAAGTAGATCATAGATAATTATACTGTGTAGAATATTGACTAAAGTTTATAGCCGATCAACTCATTTCCTTTGCTGGACTTATTTTACAACCAGAAAACTAACATATTTAATTTCAGAGCATATTTGACAAGAAAAAGATCTTTTATGCTACCACTGCCAAAATACAATAAAATTGTTTGACAATTGCAGTCTTCTGGCTATCAGTCTTCTGTAATGTGATAACACAGAAGAAGATAAATGAACATTTCAGTTGCTACTCAAAGCAGCAATATTTTTTCTCAATTTTCAGTTAAACATAAATGCAAAATATTGTCTATTCACATATTTTAAGAATCTGACTTGGCTACAAGAGAATCTGGATTAAATGTCCCTTAATTTCAGGATGGTATTATATATATTGAAATACTAAGCTTTTTAAGTGGAACTAACACAGAAAGTGAAAACCATACGTTTAGAATCCTGTTTATTGTTCTGAGCGTATGGACCCTTTTCTTTCTTTTCTAGTAATCCAGGGCTCTTCTCCCTTCTGCAGTGCTTTCTTGCAAATCCAAAGGTCTTTCCTGTTCAAACTAAAGATCAATAGTCTATTTCAGTTTTATAATATTCTAACAGAAAAGGACAGAGAGGTCCCCAAGAACATCTTTACAGTTTATGCTTTCCTTTGGGGAGCAATTACTTAGGCCTTAGACCTTTTAGTATAGTTGATTTGTTCCCCTACAATATTATCTGTAGTGTTTCTGTATGTGTTGTAACAGTGCTGGTCAATTGTCACAATCACAGACATTTTTATTATTTAAGATAGACAAATATATTTTTCTAGTTTCAAATTTTGGAGCTGGCTATAATACATATATATTATTATGATGCATTTGATTATCATATTTTCATTCTTTATGAATATTAATGACCACATTTAGGAGCATTCAAAGCCCAAGAAATTAAGCTACAAATAGTTGTATTTAAATCAGATTTGGAAACCCTTTAGTTCTGGGGATAGAGTAGCTCCCAGCTCTATATTGAGGCTTTACCATTATAGTTACCTCTGATATTTTGATTTCCATAGGAAATACACACAAATATATTGAAGTACAATACCTACAAATTATGGCACTAATGTCTCTGACTGAACATTACCTAAAACACCTAAACTAAGGAGTAGGAAGTAGAAAATGGGAGATAAACTATGAATGTAATTAATGATAATAGAAGGGTAATTCAGAGCTGAAGTAATGCTTTACACTTCTGATTCACTGTCTACAGGTGTTTGTCTTTCATTAATGCTTAATATGTTTAATGTAAATTAGTTCCTAAATTAGCCAATTTATGTTAATTTAGCTCCTAAATTAGCCCATGAAATCCAAACATATATATCATAAATATACCATGGCATGATGGTTTCCTGAAATATGTGAAAATTTGGGCAAATATCCATAAATGAGAAAATAAAAAGACAGTCAAAAAGAACTGATATAGCTTCTTTATTTCTTCATTATTTTTCAGAAAAAATAGAATAATGGAGAATAAACTGTGATTTTCAGACATGTAATTACTTCTGTATTCAAGTTACATGAATATGCTATTTTTGTTACCCTATACCTTGTGAAAAGGTGAGTATTCAAATCTCATTTATTCACTTTATAACTGCAAAGAAACACAATATGGGAGTATTTGCATTACTTTAAAATAGGGAGAATGTGGTATTTACTTCATAACTCTAAATTTTTATTATTTTTTTCCAAATAGGAGGATTTTACATGTATTTTCTTTCTAATATTGAATGGATATGGCACTTTAAAGTGCTGGAATTCTAAAGAAAGAAGTTTCCACCAACCCATAAAACAAAAAGAGAGGAAAAAGGATGAGAAATGAAAAAGAAAAAAAAAAGTTGATACATCAAACCATTATAATATTTATGGTCAGTAAAGAATAAGGTTGTTAAAGTGCTGGCTGTAAGTCATAAACATTTAAGCTGTAATTTAAATTTCAGAGAAAATGTTTGGTATGATTAAGGGTAATCTATTGATAAAGATATCATAAACATACGTTTAAACTGAAGGGACAAAATCTCAACTTGTGTAAATGTCAGAGGTCACCAGATTGCAGTGGAGAATGGTAATGTAGTGTATCCTAGGCAGTGTTTTGCCTTCAAATGTCTGTATTAGTTTTGTGAGACCTGTTGAAAGCTGTTGTCACGATCTACCATCCATCTCATGGAATTTCTCACAGGGGGAAGTGCAGATTTATTAAACAATTGCTTTTCTCTTTCTCTTGTTGATGTTACAAAGGGTACTACAGAAACAGTCCTCTCAATCATATCTTATGATATTCAATGTATAAATATGATAGCTGACATAAAATCAATAGAAATCCTCAGTTCTTTTTTGCTTACCTAGCAAATGCAACTCCTATATTGCAGGGGAAAGTTGTCTGGATGAAAAGCAATAACCGAAGGTTCAGCACCAGATGAGAAATATATTTGATGGACTAAAATAAGCACCTAGAGATGATATGTCAGATAATTTCTAACAAAAAGGACTATATTTATAGCTAATTGAAAAAGCATGAATAATTATTACCCCTGTTTTATGATGTGCAACAGAAGCCTATACTTCTAGAGAATTCAAGAAATATTTTTATCTGTTAAGCTACTTTTTTACCTTGAAGGCTTCTTATGTCCAAAACATTCTGTCTGGGGATGAGCATAAAGTTGTGGAATTTTTTACTACAATTTAGAATTCCTCTCCCTCTTTGTTTCTAGCCCACTTACCCTCTGCCGTATAATGATGAAACCTACACTGTCTCTTTGACAACTGCAACACACTTTTCCACTTCTGACTTATCTTTCCTCATGAGTATTTTTTTACTGACACTTTCCCCTTGGCAGTCAGTTTAAATGCCTATTTCATTCACCCGAGTCTTAGCTGGTTCATATCTTTTCCATAATATGGTCTGTTTACAAGCTTTAACAGATCTTTTAAAATAATTTATATCACTAACTTTAGCTGCTCCTCCCTCTCTTGCTTTTACTAACCTTTTTGCCTGTGGGATTGCCTGCCATCCAGAGGTCACAGTTCTAACAGCTTATGCCTGAGGCCAGCTTCAGGCTGTGCAGCTGGGTTTGCATATCCCTTTGCATTACCTGAGGACACAGCAACAAAAACATAGCACATGTTTTTCAACATTCAATGAAGCCATCAGCATTTTTTTGTTATGCTTTGGGAGAAAAACATATCCTACTATTACAGTAAGTATTTTGCTCTGGCTAGGTGAGTTTATAAATGTGATTATCTTTTAAGCTGAAGTTCTTGTCTCCAGAGGCCAACTGCCATCCAGCAATGTGTTGAAATGTTCCCTACAGCTAGAACATAGCAGGACCATTGCAAAATTCATCTTGTTTATTTAATATCCAGTTCTTCTGTCACTTTGAAAGGATGGTGGTGGTTTTGTTCTAAAGGTAAAGAGACTAAAAATTTGATCCAAGTCAACATCCTTCAGTGGACCAAGATCAATATGAAACGTTGAAAAATGTTAAGAATTCTTTTTCTAGTTCAAAAAATATATCAGTTTTTTGAAGTAAAATTCTATGCTAGCACATTTCAAGAATGTGTACAAATTTTATTACGAAACACAATTTGTTAAAATTTAATCTTAATGTTTCCTTATCTGTCAGTGAGGGTTGTTCAGAGATTTACTTTTTTTAACTAATAAGAAAGAAACAAATTTTGCTCATTGTTATGAGGCACTTTGAAAGAACTTGTTTATCAAGGCTGTGTATTCAAATGTTTGTCTCCTTTTTATGTTCTTAATCTATCTCAGTGCGCAAACATTAATCAGGGAATACAAAAACTTCAATCAAGGTTGAAAAGACATTGTTTATAGTGCTTGTGAGATGTTAGCATCTCTCAAGAGCCTAATGATCTCTAATGAGATCTGAAACTCATAAAGAGATAGTACTGTAGTAAATTCATAGCTGGAAGAATTCACTTGCTTAAAAGGAGTCATAAAACTGCAGAATGGTCTAGGTTGGGAGCGACCCTAAAGACCATTTAACTGCCCTGGTATGGGCAGGGACACCTTCCACTAGACCAGGTGGCTCAAAACTCCAGTCATTTTAGTCTTGAACACTTGCAGGGACGAGGAACTCACAGCTTCTCTGGACAGTCTGTTCTGGTGCCTCACAGGAAAGAATATCTTCTTAATATTTAGTCTAAGTCTACCCTCTTTCAGTTGGAAGCCATTCCCCCTTGTTCTATCATTACATGCCTTTGTAAAAATTCCCTCTCCAGCTTTTTGGTAGACCCCCTTTAGGAACAGGAAAGGCAGCTATAGAATTGTAGAATCATAGAGTCATAGAATCAAACAGGTTGGAAAGGACCTCTGAGATCATCAAGTTCAACCCTTGATCCGCTACCACTGCAGTTACTAGACTATGGCACTAATAATTTTGGCAGAACAAAATTCTCTGAGAGTTTTCAAGTACAGCTATGTGTGCATATCAGGTTAGCAAACAAGAACAGTGAAATATTGTCTTAGTCATTAGTTTAAAAAAAAAAACAATTAAAGACTGAACGTAACGTAGTTGTCATAGACATGGAATTTAGGTTATACTGCGTTACTATTTGTTCTTGTTCTGAGGTCTTAAGGCTAGATCCAAGGAGGATCAATGACTTTGTGCCTTGTATAACCATTCAGAGGTTAATTAACTATGTACTATTATGTGTCTACCACTAAGTACTTCATCCACAATATAAGTGTGGAACACTGTGCTTTCCTGCTGCCTAACCCTAAAGGTAGATTAAATATTTAGATTTCTGCCAGTAAAATTCCTCAAAGCCTACATATTTTTTCTTATTCATACCAAAAATTTCCGGGGTCCAAGAAGGATGTCTGTCATGTCAAAACACATGGACATAGACTGTAAGTCCAGAACAATAATATTCTCTCTCTTTCTTTCTCTGTTAGTTAAAGGTCTAAGCAGCTTTAAGTCTGATAAACTAATACTTTGAAAATAGGAATAAAACATAGAAATTCAGCCCAATCAAATCTGATGCCACATCTTACATTTTTCCTGGGTGAATGTTCCTGATCCTATGTCAAGTGCACTCTTTGGGAACAATCCCAATGAAGCAATTGTTCTGCACAAAACAACTAAGTTGAACCTAAGAGATACTATTGAAATGTCTATGAAACAGTTAAGGACTTTGGTGTAAGAAAATCCCAGCACTAAAATCTGTCTAATTTTTAAAATAATTTTCTTTCCATTTGGCAATATAGTTGTAGTTATGACAGTAGTTATGTAGTTATTTTGTATCTTCTTTTTGAATTTCTTTTTTTTTTTCAGTCTTTTTGGTTGAAATAAGGGGTCTAGAACTCCATTGTCAGAAGCAGCACCTGTATCTTTGTTTCTGATTGCCTGGGGGAGAGCTCAAGGTAGAGAGGTTTTAAGCTACATGGCTTTTACAGGTTAATTTTGTCGATAGTTCACAAGAACAAGTCTAACTAAAATGTGAGTAGAGAGAGAGAGAGGATGATACATTTCTAGATGTCAGAATCGGGCGTATAAAGCAGCAAAAATACTTGGCTTACAGTCCAGCTTAATAGCATTTATTATTGTGTAGTTCTGGTGGCTCTTCTCTGACACATTGCATTCTCTAAGTCTAATTTTGAAATATTGAAACTCCCTGCCTATTCAGTATTCTCTTAGTTCTTGACAGATAAGCTGATAGCTGGCCTGTAAATATGTGACTAGCAGTCAATCACTTTACATAATAAAAGTCCAGTCTCCTCTGATATAGTCAGACTCTTCTAAAATAACCCTTCTGAGGGTGCGCGTGTGGAGATTCCTCCCTTGTCTGGAGACATCCCCAAGGATACTCTTTGAGGCTGAGAGAAAGAGATCTCCCATGAACATTGATATGGGGGAGTTACATTAAATCTCTACTTAATAATTATTTCATTTTGCTAGCTTCAATATTACTGCTTAAAAGATTGTTTCAATATAGTGT